>NW_024704746.1:22188129-22476353 GCF_018977255.1 Callorhinchus milii
CCCCTCCCTCTCCCTCTCCCCCCCCCCTCCCTCTCCCTCTCTCCCCCCCCCTCTCCTCTCTCCTCTCCTTCCCTCCTCCCTCTCTCTCTCCCCTTCCTCTCTCTCCCTTCCCCTTCCCTCTCCCTCTCTCCCCCTCTCTCCCTCCCTCCCTCCCTCCCTCTCGCTCTCCTCTCTCTCTCTCCTCCCTCCCTCCCCCCTCTCTCCCTCACTCTCCCCCTCCTCTCTCCCCTCCTCTCTCTCCCCCCCCCCTCCCTCCTCTCCCCCTCTCTCTCCCCCCTCCCTCTCTCCCTCCCCCCTCCTCCCTCTCCCCTCCCTCTCTCTCCCCCCCTCCCTCCCCCTCTCCCCCTCTCCCTCTCTCTCTTCCCCCCCCTCTCTCTCTCCCCCCCTCTCCCTCTCTCCCCCCCCTCCCCTCCCTCCCTCTCCCCCAGTGGAGGAGTGGCTGTGGCGGCGCTCTGTGAAGAAGCCCAACCTCTCTCAGGGGAAAAAAATGCAAAGCAAAGCCGCAAAGCCCCGACTTTGGCCGCAGTTAAAGTAATTTTAGTCTCATTCGCTGTGTAATTCAGAGCGCAGCGCAGAGCACCGGTCCCTCACAGCCACCGGCGGCCATCACAGGGCGGCACCGGGAGTGGCCCTCACTGAGGGGGAGAGGGGGGGAGAGAGGGGAGAGGGAGGGGGAGAGAGAGGGGGGAGGGATAGAGAGAGGGGGAGAGAGGGGGAGGGGGGAGAGGAGAGAGAGATGGGGAGAGAGGGAGGGGGGAGGAGAGAGGGAGGAGGGAGGGAGGGAGGGAGAGAGAAGGAGGGATAGAGAGAGGGGGGAGAGAGGGAGGGAAGGAGGGAGAGAGAAGGAGGGATAGAGAGAGGGGAGAGAGAGTGAGGGAGAGGAGAGAGAGGAGGGGAGAGAGAGGGGGGAGAGAGGGAGGGAGGGAGAGAGAAGGAGGGATAGAGAGAGAGGGGGATAGAGGGAGAAGGAGGGATAGAGGGAAAAGGGGATAGAGAGAGAGGGGGAGAGGAGGAGGGAGGAGAGAGGGGGAGAGGGAAGAGGAGAGGAGGGGGAGGGAGGGGGAGGGAAGGAGAGGGAGAGGAGGAGGGAGAGAGGGGGAGAGGAAGGAGAGGGAGGGAAGGAGAGGAGGGGAGGGGGAGAGACTCCATTGGATGTGCAGTTACTAAGAGGGACAAAAGGGAAGAGGGAGAGAGGGAGAGGAGGAGGAGGAGGAGGCAGAGATGATGATGATGATGGTGATGAGAAGGCAGGGAACTCATTGCATGTTCTTGGTCCGTCTCTAAACACTTCCAGCCGAGAGGGAGAGAGAGAGAGAGAGAGAGAGAGGGAGAGGAGAGGGAGAGAGAGGAGAGAGAGGAGGAGAGAGAGGAGAGAGAGAGAGAAGGAAGGAGAGAGAGAAGGAAGGAAGGAGAGAGAGAGGGAGGGAGGAGAGAGTAAGAAGGAGAGAGAGAGAGGGAGGGAGGCAGTGAGAGAGAGAGAAGGAAGGAAGGAGAGAGAGAGAGAGAGAGAGAGAGAGAGAGAGAGAGGAAGGAGAGAGAGAGGAGAGAGAGAGAGAAGAGAGAGAGAGGGAGAGAAGGAAGGGAAGGAGAGAGAGAGAAGGAAGGAGAGAGAGAAGGAGAGAGAGAGAGCGCTGTGTTGCAGATCGCAGAGGTTGGGTTTGTGTCCCCGGGAACACCGACAGTCTGTGGGCAAAGCCTTCCTTCCCTCCACTGCAGTTGGTACCACCTTATGATGTGAGAGGTCAACCCCCTGAGCTCTTGACAATGAAGTCCAGGGCTGTGGTTTAGTTCAGCCCAGAGATGGTGGACCTGGTTTCTCCCTTCATTCTATGACTGTTAATTTTTTTCTCTCACCCCCTACCCCTCCCCCCCCAACCCCTACCCCACCCCCCCACATCCCCTCCTCCTCCTCCTCCTCCTCCTCCCTCCCTCTCTCTCTCTCTCTCTCTCCACTCCCCCATCATCACCAACCAACCAGACACCTCCTCCCCTCCTTGAACCTGGGACCTTTTTTTTTTACCCCCACCCCCCCCCACCCACCCTCCTCTTCCTCCACCTCCTCCTCCTTTCTCCCCACCCCCCACACCCCCCAACCTCCCCCCCCCTTCCCCCCCCACCCCTTCAGTTCCCAAGGAAGGGGTCTGAAGAGCAAAAATTCTGAAGCAGGATTTCAGAATTTTAAACCCTGTGTAAATTGCCCATTTGCTGTATTATAGTATTTTATATATTTTTTTAAGAAAAAATACAGACCCCACTCTCTCTCTCCCCCACCCCCCCACCCCCCACCCACCCACCCACCCACCCCACCCCCCCAAAAAAAAAATAACTGCGTAGACAATGTACAACACCGTTTGGAATATGGACAAGTCTGATGGAGACTGGAGAGAGGTGATGATGCCATACTCTACTGAGCTAATATTCTACATTGAAATGGACCCTCCAGGTAACTCAGCCCTGAAAGCTTTTCACCTTCATCTCTTGTGTGTGTTTTCTCTCTCTCTCTCTCTCTCTCTCTCTCTCTCTCTTCCCCCCCCCCACTCCCCCTACTTAAACCCCTGAGTTTATTTGGGGGGTCTTTTTTTTTCTCACCCTTCTTTGTTCCTTTGGTGTCTGTCTTGTGTGTCCTGTCCAGCAGTCTTGCAGCCACCGTTTTTCCCTGCTGACACTCTGGCCTGTTTTCTCCCCATTTAATGCCTTTAAAATTATTTATTTACCCCCCCTCCCCCCCTTTTTTTTTATTTGCATGTGCCTGCACACGAATATACAGAGAGATCCAGAGATCTATCAGCATTTCCCCCCATTCAGAACCATTGCAATTCCAGGATTACAATTTGGATTTCTCCTAAAATCTCTCTCTCTCTCACACACACACACACATAAATGTGATATTTTTCTCCCCAAATCACTGTGTAATCTGCTGCCTGAAACTTTAAGGGGGGGGGGGGGGGAAGGGGCTGATTTCAATGTGAAAAGGGATTGGAAATGTAATGGCTTTTGCAATTGGCAGTTCCTGAGTTGAGTTCAGTCGAGCCTTCAAAGGGAAATATTTTTAGTGAAGTTGCTATATATTTTTTTTATTTTTTTTCTCCCCCCCAAAAAACTTTTAGATACAGTGCGGTGTATGTGCATTTAGATCAATCCACTTTGGGAAAAAAAAAATGGTTAGACATGCTAGTTTGGGTTGAATGGCAGCTCTGTTAGAGAGAGAGAAGAGAGAGAAGTTTTTTTGGATGGTTATGGGGGGGTTGGGGGGTGGAGGGGGGAGTTGAGTGATGTATAAAGTGCAGCCTTGCTCCCCCTTCTCTCCCCCCCCCCAGTTTCCTCTTAACAGATCATTTTTTTCAAAAAAATCTCTTTTCCTGGGAAATAGGGAACGCGTCTGAAACTCAATGCACCTAATTTGATTCATCTGATGGGGATGGGGGTGGGGGGGCGAGAAAGAGAGAGAGAAGTGGGGGGAGAAATAGAGATGTGAAATAGAGATGGAACATCTCAAAGATCTCGTACGAATCTCTTTTTGGGGGGAGAAAGAGAGCGAAGAGAGAGCGAGAGAGAGCGAGGGGGAGTGGGGGTTAATTATGGAATTAAATTTAAAAGAAGTTGCTATTTGATTTGATTTGATCGCACCATTAATTACTGCGTTTTCATGGGATGTTTTTTACAGCAGCAAATACTGTTATTAGGCACTGTTAACCCCCTCGCTGCGGGGGCTCAGTGTCTCGGGGTAGAATCTTTAAGGAAACCTGTAAAGCTCCGCGTCAAATCGATGAGAAACTGAGAGAATTGCGGTGATACATTTGTCATTCGATACACTCGTCAAGTTGTTTCAAGTGCTGAGCCTTCAGGTTTCAGGGATACTTGTTCTATAAGCAGTTGGTGTGCGTATCTGTCTGTCTGTGTGTGTTTGGTGTCCGAATGTATCCTAAATGTTATTACAGTAATGATAAATAATAATAATAATCCTTGCATTTTGGATACATCGCCTTATCACGTCTTCGAGGTGTCCCAAAGCGCTTCACAGGGTGTATTATATATATATATATATACGTATATATATATATACTGTATCATCGACTGTGTTTGTGTATTTTCTGGGCGAAAATAGAGAGGGAATGGGTCACTTTGAAAGTTTCCAAGCACCAATTTTGATCGTTTTAAGGGTTAATAATGTTTCAACCAATTCTCATTTATACATATAATACATTAAAAAATCGCTAATTGCTTAAACAAGAGGATTAGGGGGTTAGTGAGATTTCAGCAATGTTCGGATGGGAATTGGGATGAAAATGGGGGGAGAAGGGGGATGGGAGAGAGAGAGACAGACTGAGAGAAGGGTGGGTGGGAGAGAGAGAAGGGGATGGGAGAGAGAGAGAGAAAGGGATGAGAGGAGAGGGGAGGGGGGGGTGGAGAGAGAGAGGGGATGAGAGAGAGAGAGAGAGAAGGGGGGATAGGAGAGAGAGAAGGGGAAGGGGAGAGAAAGAAGGGGGGATGGGAGAGAGAAAGAGAGAGAAGGGGGGATGGGAGAGAGAACGAGAGAGAAGGGGGGATGGGGAGAGAGAGAGAGAAGGGGGGATGGGAGGAGAGAGAGAAGGGGGGATGGGAGAGAGAGAGCGAGAGAAGGGGGGGATGGGAGAGAGAGAGAGAGAAGGGGGATGGGAGAGAGGGAGAGAGAGAAGGGGGGATGGGATGAGAGGGAGAGAGAGAATAGCCCGCAGATTTTTTTCATGGCAATATTTATTGAGATTCTGTGTTATTTTTAAAAAAAACACAAAAAAATGTACATTGCGAATTGTCGACCTGAGGCTTTGCAAATAGCCTTATGAGCTTTGAATGCATAATTAGTGTGTGAACTGAGCACTCGCCTGATCCCCCCGCCAACCTCCCCTTCTCTTCCCGAAAAAGCCCACTGACTCTCTGCATGTGATTGTAATGATGAAGGGATTGGCCAAGGCTCCCTCAACACCGTCTCCCCCCGCACCCCCCTTTCCTTCCCTCTCTTCCCCCACTTCTCCCCCCCACTCCCTCAATTCCCTCTTGCTGCATCCCATCTCCTTTTCAAATGACCACAGATCGTATTGCAAACGTCTAGAGATTATTAGGTGAGATTGCACAGACAAGGGCTATTTGTGCAGCCAGGCATCTTATTCCCCCCCCCCTCCCCCCCCCACCCCCCCCCCCCCCACACACACAGAGACGCACTTTATTTTTGCACTTAGTGATTTAATGCATTAGATGCATCAAGAGGATATTAAAAATAATTGCACACACACTTTATCCTGTTTTTTTCCTGTCCTGCTTTAAAATAATGAAGAGTGCAATTGCTTAATATTTGTTTAGTACCTGCAGCTCTGGGGGGTGGGGGGGAAGAGATTTGCAACCCCCCTCCCCCCACCGGCAGAAGTCTGCTCACACTAATACTGTACTATATGATAAATATATAATGTATAATGCTGATACTGGACAATTCAGTGTCCGCTAAGACCTCCAGTATTTATTTTCTAAATTATATTTTTTATTATTATTTGCACGCGTTTTTCGGTGCAGCTTTTTCTTCCTAATAAAAAAAATCTACTTTCTTTTGAACAAAAGTGGGGGGAAAAATCAAGGTTAGGCTATGCTATGTTGAGGCGGGTGGTGATGGGGTGGGGGGGGGGGTGGGCGGGGGTTTGTGGGGAGGGAGGAAGTGAGAGAGAGATAGAGAGAGAGAGAGAGACTGAAATGTACAAGCAGAAATGGGTGACTGTTCTTTCTCAACATCTCCCACAGTCCTCACTCACACGCACAGATGATGTCACCGAGACATTTTTTTTTCAAACGAAAGACCGAGAGACTCGGATCAGAAAGTGTCTTCAGCCTCTCTGCCCCCACCCTGTGGAACTCCATCCCGCAGTCCCTTCACCTGGCTCCCTCCTCTTGGACCACACTCCTACCCCTGCCCTCCACCCCTCCTGATCCCAGCCCCTCAGCTCGGGTCCAAATCCGTGACTCTCCAGCGGCCTGGGACGTGCTCCCGACATGAAAGACGCTGTGTCAATGTCATTTTGTTGTTGTTGTTCTCGCAGAGTTAATATTTACTTGGCCTCCCGTTCCTGCTGAGCCTGAGCAGAGCGAAGCCATGAGAACATAGGCTATTAAAACTCCAGAGCCGACCTAGATGTTGCCACTATTTTTATTCAAACACCGCTTACCAGATGCCACAGACGATAATAGGAATTTACACAGCCCCGCTTTATATGTATCTGTTTTTATATGGCCAGGCGTCCTGATGGAGGTCACTGTGTATATTAACGTGCATTTGTACAGCTTGGATTACACAGCCAGAAGAAGCTGTTGTCCAGTCTCCTTGAAACAGCTGACTTTCTTCTCATGTTTCTGTCCTGGTCCTGTCCTGCTTAACTGTGATTCCCTCCCTTTGGTGTTCTTCCGGATTTGTCTTGTTAAGTTGGAAGAAAGGGGGAGGAAAGGGGGTCATGGAAAGGCACATAGCACAAGGCATAGAATCATGGACTGCGCTGGTAAATCATTCAGGACTTTTCTATGTCTCATTAATGTGAAATCATTAATGCATTGTGAAATATAATTTTATAGATATAAATATATATTTCTACAATATACACTGAAGTTTTACTGGCCTATGTTCTCATGGCTTCTGTATTTGTTCTTTCTATCTCTCTGGTCATAAACCAAACAGCTGTTTGCAACAGTAACTACTGCAAGTAACCCCTCATGTAGGGAAAGGGTTCTTTTACCCGGGGAAAATGGGACAGTGTTTCGGGTTGGACTGTGTTCAAGCTGACCGGCTTTTCAGAAGTTTGTCTTGTGAGAGAACACGTCATCTCCAGCAGGTGTGTCTTTGGGAGAACGAACTCTCTTTAGGCCTTGCTGTTTGTCGTGCTTTGTGTTTGTGTCTGTGTAATGTTAGCATTAGATCTGTGCAGTAATATTGTCATCCATATATCTCTCTCTCTCCCCCCTCTATCTCTCTCTCTCTCTCTCTTTCAAACACAGGCTATTTCCAGTACATCAACGAGCAGAGAGAGAGAGAGAGAGAGAGAAGCCTTGATGAGATTTTTTGCTCCCATTAGCTAAACAGCCACGCGCTTGCTTTCCTGTGGGGTGGGGAGGCTGAAATCTAGCTTTCCATGTTTGGTCAAATAAATTGACCCAAGAATCGATAAGAGATTTCTGCATTAGAAACACTTTTCCCGCAGATTACAGTGTGTGGCAACAGTCTTGTACGTACGGATGTGAAAGAAAATGTCTCTTTTTCTTATTCTCTGTGATCACTATCCCACGACACATCTCTCTCTCTCTCTCTCTCTCTTTCTCCCTCCCCCTTTTCAGTCGCTTCCAATTTAGCAGATATTGATTGCGACACATAACCGTTAAGTTAAATTGGACACAGGATGATGTCAGCTTCTGTGGGAAGAGGAGGCGAGGGATCGGTTTGGTGACCTACCGTTCTCCTGGACTGGGCTGACTGACATTTGCAGCAGGAATAGAGAGGACAGGCACCAAAGTGCAAGGAGCCATGTGTGTGTATGAGCCGGTTTCCTCAAAACAACTGGCCTGGAAGGCCTCGGTTGGATTAAGTCATGCAAATAGCTACAGCCAGTGTGCACAAGATGTCTTTCTGGGACCTCTTACAGTCAGATACGGATATATCCCAACACCTCATCCTTGAATTTTAGAGTCCTTCCTTCCTTCGTGCTATTTTATTTTCGTTCCATACCTGAGTTTCAGTGCTCCTAATTTTCCCCTTGTCCCAAGCCGCAATCAACGTGCGCAAAACAATAGTGAAATCATTTGGTCATCAAATGCCGTTGGCAGATTTGACCCAGTGTAGTTGCAATAGTCCATTAACGTACATGGAGTCCTGTAGCTCAGTGGTTAGAGCACTCGCTTTGCAAGCGAGAGACCTGAGTTCAATTCCAGGCAGGTCAGGGCCAAACCTTGGGCAAGTTTCCTTACTCCACACACCTAATAATAATCCCTCCAAAACCCAAAACAATAGTAAATTGGTCATTTTCAATGCATGACTGTTTGTGGGACATTGCTGTGCGCAATTGGCTGCCGCATTCGCCCACAAATATACAGTCAATTCACTTTACAGTATATTCTGTGAAGTGCTTTGGGACGTCGAGAAGACGTGAAAAGCGCTATATCAAATGCAAGGATTATTATTATTACAGGAGTCACATTCACACATTTCACTCTCAAAAGAATTTTACTGCAGTGACTGTATTTTGTAGGCGAGTTGTGGTGGAGGTGAATTTACTTTATAAACAGTATTTGTTTGGTCAACCCGGTGTCTGACACATGCGGAAACCCATTGCTGTGCTGAAGGGTATCCAAACCGAGCTGAGATTTCCATGCATCCCACCATGGAAATCCCAGAGATAGATTGTTGAAATGGAATGCGCTCTCTCTCGCTCTCTCTCTCTCTATCTCTCCCTGGAGGGACACCTCCTGTTTACCTAATTCCGGAAAGTATTAGGCGCAGGTTGGCAAGAGCCAAGGCTTGGGGACCCCAGAGTGTGCGTGGCTATAAACGATATGCGCCTGTTGCAACCCAGAGAATTTGGCGCCAGCGAGTTTAGGATTATAAATACCTTGTGTAAATATAATTGACACAAACGTTGAGGGAGAGGGTTGATATTGTGGTGCTCGCTTACACAAAGCCAGTCTCTTTCGCTTGCTTTACAGGACGAGATGTTCTTTCTGGTTTGAAGCAATCAGACCCGTTTCCTTTTCTATGGTTAGGGATGAAATACTCTTTTCTACGGCAAAGGGAGAAAAAACGGTAGGCCCTCATTGGTGGGTTTCTTGACCTAAAACAAATCAAGTGTGCCCCAACACTTTCCTTCCTATGGAGCGGAGGAGCGATGCAATTAATCCCGTTTGAACAAACACAGTCTTCCTTCAAGTATAAGAAAGAATGAATTTGAGGCGAGATAATTTCACTCATCAAGCTCTCTCTTTTAAAAGACTACGTGTTATCATGCAACCTGCTCTACCTCAGCTTGGCTCAGTTGATAGCACTCTCATCTTCGAGTCAGAAGGTTGTGGGTTCAAGCTCCAAATCGGGACTTTGAAGTCACATCGTCTGTCTGACATTTCAATACTGTGCTGGAGGTGCCACTCTCCCGATGAGAAACTTAAACCGTGTGCTAGTTCAGGTGGACATTAAAGATCCCATGTCACTATTCGAAAAGAGAAGGGAGTTTTACCCGGTATCCAGGCCAACAGCACCCCAAATAAAATTGGTCATTCACTCCAATAATACACAGTCACTAGACCTTGCAGTAAATCTTGTGAAGCGCTTTGACATATCCTCCTGGCAGGAAAAGCAAGCGCTGTATCAAGTGCAAGGATCATCATTATTATAACTCCTGGGGAAAGCTCTGTATAGAAGGACTAGACTCCCTGATCCTCAATTCAGTTTCGCAGAAAAACTCCCTTATTCTTCCGTCCTCAGTATGTAACCCGGCCTGCTTCCGCGGACAACTCTCCCTCATCCCCACCCTGCAGCACAGACGTCAGTGTAGCCATGGAGTCGGGCGCCTGTTCATCTCAGTTTGCACCTATCTCAATATCCTCCCAATGGGAACTGGCATTCACACGATTGTAAGTAGAGTGAGAAGGTGGAAGGAAATTGCTCCTTTCAGGGATATGCTTTACACTTTAAATACCTACCATGTGTCCTCGACTGCAGTTTCGGTCTCTTTAATGGATACCACCAAACTGAATGTTAAGATGAAAATGATTAAACAATGTGTAATGTTTCAGTCTATTATCCATCTGTGGTACATTTCCAGAGCGCCTGTTTTTAACCGCAGAAAATGATTCATGACCTAAGACTGACTGACTGACTGACTGACTGACTGACTGGGCAGAAACTCCAATACAATTTAGATATTGGGGCCTGTTTTGCATTGTCAGTGACAATGCCAATCTATTCGATACCAAGCTACTTCTCAGTCACAATCTATTCATTTTGCCACCTTTAGAAGGTGTGTGAGCTCCTGTAAGCGATTTCAAATGCAAGGATTATTATTATTATTATTTTCCCTGGTGAGTGGAAAGAAGAGCATCCTGGCTGTCTGTGAATAGCCAGCAGCCCAGTTTGTCCTTCCCAGTTTTCAAGGTAAAAATACATGGATAAACCAGGATCTGGGTCTATTTGTGAGTCTGTACATGGGAATCGTGCAACCGAAGAAGGCTGATAATATCAGTCAATTTTTATCCTCCAAATCAACAGGTGGCTTATGTAAAGTGCTATTAACCCATATATGGGGTTGTACCCAAATAGTTCTCCCTCTTTGTGTCTTGTTAAATCCACTGAGCGAGCACTTTGTCTCGAGCTGCAGGGGATGATTGGTCAGAAATCTTCACATTTGTATATTTTGCTTTTCGCCCAGAAAATATACAGTCATTTAACTTTACAGTGTATCCTGTGAAGCGCTTTGAGACGTCTCGAAGAGGTGATAAGGCGCTCTTATCACGTGCAAGGATTATTCTTATTCACAGCGCATGGTGGCTGGGTCAGCAAACCCTCCCCACCCACACCCCACCCCCAGCAAACTGCTTAACGAAGGGAGTTGGGATAGATTTAAAGGCGACGTGGGGAGTTGATGAACAGTGCCCGCTTGGATGAAGCAAAGCCTTATTACGGGCGGGAGATAACGAGGCTTATAAATTCCAATTTGGGGGTCGACTAATGTAGTCCTGAGCGCTCAACTTTAGATGGAATGAATGAAGGGCGGAATTTATCATTTTATTTTAAGAGAGGGGAGAGCGTGAGGGGGAGAGAGGGAGTGGGGAGAGGTGATGGGGAATGTGCTGCACGGCTTGCTATAATTTACTAATATCCACTCTCCGCTCGCTATCGTTTACTGGGTATTTTATTAGTTATCCGCTCCAGCGTCAGAAACATATGATGGTCATGCTATACTCCGATTGGCTGGGATGCTGCCTCCATTCAAAAGGTTAATGGGACCAGGAGCTGGTGATAAAGGGGCTTAACGTTCAGCAACTGCGCAGGTCATCCGGCCTCATTAGCAGGGATGATACCAAGCAGTGAATCCGACACAACTAAAGGAAGTGACAATGCGTGAAGTCGATCTACTGCATTTAGTAATGCATGCCAGCCACCTATTAGAAGCATTTGCCATGCACGGTAAGACACACAATGTCATACCGCTTAACGTCTTATCTAAACGGAGGAATCCGGAGGAGGGGGGGGGGTGTGGTGGGGGGGTGGAAGCAAGAGGGAGAGAGGCTGATGCCCTCAGATTGTCTGTAAAGCGGTGGGGTGGTGGTGGTGGGGGGGTATCTGGGTTATTTTATATCCTGTTGTGTCGCCTGTCGATTTGCGCTTGTGTTTAATGTCGGAGGTGATGATGCAGATTTGTGTGTCTGGCCTAAGCTTTTCGATTAGTCCCTTTTCCCGGAGGCCTGCTTGCTTCTTATTTGGTGTTGATGCCCCCTTCCCCCCCCCCAAATCGGTGTGACATTCGTAACAGTGATCTTCCTGACAGTAACTGAGTGGTTTCCTCTGTAGAGAGCAGCGGCCACTTTGCTTAGACCCTAAAGACCATCCCACAGTTTTACCCCAAACATCACAGAGCTTGGGATTTTATACCCAAACCCCCAGTCACGAGAGTTGGGGAGGGGATGAGGAGGTTCGAGTCGGGAGGATAAAAGCCAGGACCCCGTTTATATCAACAAATTAAAATACGCACTCCTCCGAATAAATTTCAACTATTTTATTGGCCACCAGCATATAATTTGACGGCACCCCCAAAGCCGTCAATTAAGTGGGAGTCGCAACACTCCAATACGGCAGCTTCTACTGACAGTCCTGAGCCTCAGTGCCACTCCGCTCTCATCAGATCAGCCTTTGCACTGGGCTGCAAGGCGCAGGACTGTGGCTTTAAAGCTGAAATGATACCAAGTTAAACCTCGAACACAAGAGTTCCAAATCCTGTCTCGGAAATGTCAGAGGAAACGAGCCCGCTATGTTCAGATCACGTTGCCCCCCTTCATTTCCCAAAGGATTAGTGTCCACACCACCACCCTCCCTCCATCCCATCCCATCCTCTGTTATCACAGATGGGCTCTGGTTAAAACAAGCCCATGTTAATATTTGGTATATTTTGTTGGGTGTGGGCAATGAACAGAAATTTCAGTTGACGAATATAATATTGCATGTATTTGATACAGCACCTTTCATCTCAGGTGGAAGCCTCAAAGTGCTTCACAGCTGTACTGTACTGTAACGTGAAGTGACTGTGTATTCTGCAGGCAGATGCTGCTATGTTTAACTTTTGCATCCCCGAACATCAACAATTTAACGTTTTATTAAGTGATATTCAAATCCAGCTTCACACAGCTAAATTGCATCGCGAGGGGTGGGGGAGCTGAGGAAGGTGTGGGCAGGTGATCAAAATTCCGTTTAAAAAAACAAAATCAATCGAATGATAAATAATAATCTTTACTTTTAACGCAGTGTCTTTCGGTAGAGAGTCTCAAAGCTGTAAAGTGGGGTGACTGTGCTTTTGTGGGTGAACATGACAGCCAACTTGTGCACAGCAATGTCCCATCACCAGCCACAAAGTGAATGTCCAATTTTATTTCAGGGATTGATTGGCCGGGACACAGGGAGAAACAACCTTCTCTTTTAGGATAATCCGTTCCTTCGGATGAGATGTTAAACCAAGGGCCTGTCTTTTCGAGTGGATGTTAAAGATCCCATGGCGATGTTTGAAAAGAGAAGGGAGTTTCTCTCTCCTGATGTCCTGGCCAACAATCCTCCCAAATAAAATTGGTCATTTGTTTCATGACTGTTTGTGTGGCATTGCTTTGCATAATTAGGCTGACAGATTCCCCTACAAACACACAGTCACTCTGTTTCACAGTAAAATCCTGTGAAGCACTTTGAGACGTCCTCCGACATGATAAAGCGCTGTATCAAATGCAAGGATTATTGTTATCATCTTGGACTATATGAGTTCCAAAGCCTGACGTGGGTCCTGAATCCACAACCTTCTGACTGTGAGGCGAGAGTGCTATCAACTGAGCCAGGCTGACACAGAAATATCATTGAGTGCGGGCGTATTTTGGATTAGATTTTTGGTACACCTTCAACTCCATTGTACATATTAAGCTTGGGAGCATTGCCATCAAAGTTCCATCAATTTTCTATCAGTTATGTTTTGGGGGTCGGGGGTGGGCGCAGGTCAAAGGCGGAGGTGGCAATGTCAGAACATCTGATGAAATGTTAATTCCTCTTTGAGTAGGCGTATGGCTTGTGGAGCCTATTGAGCAGTGTTTAAAGTGGTTCTGGCCAGGCAAGGTACACAGGTCAAGGCTTGTGCATCAGGTATGAACCCCCTACCCGCATTGGTTTTAAGATTCCAGACTCTTGTCATAATTTCTTTGGACTGCTCCAAAACATGATATGGCAGCCATTTTGTATCACAAATAGCTGAAGTGAACGTCCCATTTTATCTGGGGGATTTTTTGGTCAAGACATCGAGAGGAACTCTCTTCTCTTCTCACTCATCGGGGGGCAGGCAGCATCTATGGAGAGAGGAAAGTAAGTTAATGTTTCAGGTCGCCAACCTTTTGTCCTCAACCTGAAACGTTAACTCACTTTCCTCTCTCCATAGATGCTGCTGGACCTGCTATGTGTTCCCAGCAACTTCTGTTTTTATTTCAGATTTCCAGCGCCTGTGGTATATTGCCTTTTGTCACTTTTCTTTTCATCTACTGCCTTTAATAGTAGATCTTTAACATCCACCTGTCATCAGCCTAGACGTGGAGCTTGAACCCACAACCTTCTGACTCTGGAGACGAGAGTGCTACCAACTGAGCTAAGCTGACACACTATATATAACTTTTCTTTATAAGGAGCCTTTTACATTAGGAGATGTTTCTCAGCACATCACACAGCCGTCTGAGCTAGTGATGGAAGGAATCTGAGAGTGGGGCCTAAGAGTCTAAGAATATTTCCCTGCCCCTACCCCCCCACCCCGTGCCCTTAACATTTCCCCCCACTTCTCCTAAAGGAACCGACTTCACCTAAACGGCCTAGACGGTGAGTGTATTTCGGGGTGGGCATTAACAGCTGAACTCCACGCTCTGTTCGGCTTTTCACCCAGGATACAGGTGGACCTTGCTGTCCAGCAGAGTGAGAAGATGTTGGAACTCAAATAATGTGGAGCTTTTGAGACGTCCTTTCCGACGTGAAAGGGGCTCCTGTCGATGGAAGCCGATTGCAGTTTTGTCCAGGGACAACAAACATTTATTGGTAGTGTCTCCTCTCCTCTCCTGTCTCGGCCAAGATCAGCTGACTCGACTCGAAGCTTTTCAACTACAAACCTTTAAAGAATAAAATCAGCGCTCGCAGCAATCGTCTGCGTGGGAGGCCACCTCCTCCTGGAAATTATTCTCAAACGCTTGAGAGTCGAGTTGGAAAACGGATGGGAGGTGGGGGGGGGGGGGGGGGGGGGACAGAGAGATAAAGTGTTTCCAGGCAGAAAATGTTGGACTCAAATAATGTGGAGCTGTTTGATCAGACTGGGCAGGAGTTTGATTGTCTCTCGTTTTTGATTTCTTGTGAAAAGGCATGTTTGTCTTGTGTCAGCTGAGGAATTCCACTCTCTGTCTGATGAAAGGCTTGGATTGCAGCCAAACTTGCCTCGTCTGATTGACTCAGCGATTTCACACCGCGCAGAGCAGGGTGTGCTTTCAGTGGTCGGAAAGAGAGAGAGAGAGAGAGAGAGAGAGGGACGACGGGGGTGGGGGCTAGACGGGGGATGAGCTGGTGGGGGGGGGGGGAGGAAGGAGTTGCTTCGTATCAGGTCATCCAGAACAGAGAAGCCGCTTTTTGTGTGTACGATGTCTCCACAACACAGTTGCTGTTCAAGGCAGATGTACAGCAAACTACAATAATAATTACAATTCTCGCATCTGATACAGCACCTCTCACATCAGGAGGACCTCTCAAAGCAAGTGTAGTGACTCTCAATTTGTAGGCGAACGTGGCAGGCAATTTGCACACAGCAATATCCCACGCACAAGCATGAAGTAAATGACCAATTTTACCCCGTGGGGTTGATGCCAGTAGATGCTTCTCAAAGCACGATGCTGAAGGCGCAGTCCGTGTACCTGTCCACTTTTGCCCAGTCTGCCACGAAAGAAGGTTGAATGAGTGAAAAGCTGAGCGGAAAGCGTGGCCGGGGCTCAATGTAAACACAGAGATAGGAGAGCCCAAAGCCCCAAGGCTAGCTTCTACCACAGCACACTTTGGTGTCAGGTAATCGCTTGAGAGGAACTGGATTAGACAGACAAAGAATTTGGAAGTTTAGAGAACCCTTTGGAGCAGGCTTGGCTTGGACCCAAGTGCCAAATCCTCAAAATTCAAACGCTGCAGATTTTTTTTTTGGGGGGGAGGTTACAATTGCGTTCAATCACTTTCGTTCAACTAACTTGATAGACAGAGCGTGGAAGCACCTGCCAGATTCCTCACTGTAAATCCGGTTAAGACAAAGTCGCAATGACAGGGACACGCAAGCTACTTTTCAACCCCGCAACCTTTTTGAACTGCGGCTTGCCAATAAGGCATACATTTTCCTTGCGGTCGCCAGTTAAAATATTCACCAACTTGCAACTTGCATTTGATATTTGAGAGTTTATATGTTTGGTTTTTTTTTATCCTCACGGAAAGACACTGGCAGAGGCTCCTATAAACACAGTACGTTTGATGTGTAGTTAAGTCGGGATGCATATTTTTCCCGGGAAACGTTCGATTTTGCCAGTTTTTAGTGGCTTTGTTCTTCAGATCATTGGAGTCTTTTATTTGTTCTCCATTGAAAGAAGAAAAGAAGGGAAATCTAGCCATTCCTGTATTCACCCGACACCAGAAATAGAATGAACTGCTTTCGAAAACTATGTAGACCGACTGACCCTTCACTTGTACTTCGGTGTTTGACTAAGCAAGAACGAGCTAGCCTTTTGGTAAATTAACCACATTCAGTTCTATTGAACTGCACAACGTTAATGAGTCACTATTGATCTCTCTGACTGGGTAATCCCAATCCATGATACTCACAGGTTGAAAGATCCTTTGTGGGTTTTCAATATTTTTTGCTCGTTACTTGAAAGCTTTGTTCCAACATTCCACCTGACATCTTAAAGTGGATGCAACGGGCTTGATGTCTGACCATCCGGTGTTTCACAGCGTAATCGCCTCGTAGTGTATTTCCCATCGTTCTTTTAATAAGCTTTGTTTTTCATGAAAAAGAGCTTGTAGTTTTTTTTTTAAAAAAAAGAACCCGTTGGTGTAAATCTTGGGGAATTGGCCAAAGCATTTTCCCGGGATTAAAGTGGCGGGCCGTTGTGTCATCTGGTTAACCTTTCGAAATAATCTGCACGGGATATGTATTGTGTTGTGAAGCTAATGCATAGATTATTCAAATGAGCTTCTAGCTAGTTGACCTCAAGTCCTTTCTGCAAATATGGGAAAGTGATCTATGCCTTTCTTAAACACAGCTTTTATGTGGAGTCCTGTAGCGTATCGGTTAGCTCCCTCGCCTCGCCTCGCAGGCGGAGATTTCCAGGGGTAATAATCCCTCGAAAAAAAGAAATGTGGTCATTCAATCCGCCACTGTTTGTGGGACACTGCTGTGCGCAATTGGCTCCCGTGTTTCGTCCACAAATACACTGTCAGTTCACTTTATAATATATTCTCTGGAGCGTTTTGAGACTTCTCAAAGGTCGTTACAGGATTTACCGTAAAGTGGAGTGACTGTGTAGGCAAATGCATCCGCCTGTTTGCACACAGAGATGTTTCACAAACAGCCTTGAAGTGAATGACCGACTTTATCTGGGGGGTTTCGAGCCAGGACATCATTGGAAACTCGCTTTTTGAGCAGTGTCGTGGAATCTGAAGCGGGAGACGGGAACTCGGTTTAACATCTCATCCGAAGGACGGCACCTCTGTCAATGCAGGGCCTGCCCCCCAGCACTGTGTCAAACCCAGAAATTCCAATTTTGTTTTACTTGAAATGATTTGGCACGACTCCACCAAACATGTTAACCCAAGTGTCCTCAGCCCATACACGGTCTGTCGCTAAACTGAGCTTGTGTCTCCCCGCGTGTGGAAGGCATTAAAAATCTGATGTAACGTGAGAAATCTGGGGGCTTTTCCCTCGGCAAATGTCATTAGATCTATCAAAATGTTATAATTTATGACAGATGTACCGGTGTAATAGAAAAAATGCTCACACTGTTGTCCTATCCCCTTATGGTTTATGAAGTTCTGCGTCTGTGCTGTAGGGAGAAAACAGATTGTTTTCCAGGTTTGGTAAAGTAATAAAACTGAGTGTATGCGCGTACTGTTCGTTTCCCCTCCTCCCTACTTTCTCCCCCCATTGAATATCAGTGAGTGTATGTAGTCATCGAAATGAAGTGTCTGTGCTATTGATCAGATTCTGTGTGAAGCTCCCACTTACTACACTGCCCCAATGGAAGGTTCTTCACCCCAGTCTCCATGGAGCACTTGTTGGTGCAGCAGAGGAGCATTTTCAGTTCTAAGAGTCTCTACATAAATCTACCAGTTAGTTTGGTTTTGAGCACTTGACACCTGCAAGGAACTGCTATGAGACCATCCAACCTCTTTTACTGAGAACCCATCACCAGCAGATTGAGTCATCAGTCTGGGCTGCATCTGAAGCCGTGCATGAAGAGGTGAAAGGGCATTCTAGTCTCTAAACCACTGTGACACACACTCCCTAGAATGCAAAGCGTATCTGTGAGCTCAAATAAGCAGCCTGGCAACTCGAGTACTGGAAGTATTTAAATGTCTCAAGTGAAGACAAATCTGGAGAAAGGTTGGAGTTGGGGTTTCCTTCTTTGGGTGAAGCTGGTCAGTTGGAAGCTCGGCCACTAGTTGGAGCACCGCTTGGCTTGAAATTTGCCACCCCAAGGAGTGGCGAGAGAGAGAGAACCTGGGAGCTAAGATCATCCAAGAGAAGATGTGTTGTACCAAGTGTTACCATTGAGCCCTAACATTGAGCACCTATAGACTGCTCAGGCCCCCACCCCAGGACAGCCAAACTTCAGCCCATTCCTGACATCTGATCTCATCCTTCCTGACTACCCACCCCACCTTTCGCCCATCACACCTTTTTTTTATTGAGTTCAGTGCCATGGCCTCCACCACCTTTCCTGGCAACCCGTTCCATTTGTTGATTACACAAGATTGAGGGGTTCCTGCCAGCAGCTATTTTTAGCTATTCCTGTTTTCCTCTGGGAATTTTTCCTGTCAATTACGTGAGTCATCTCTGAAGTTAACTCTGCTGGGAAACTGAAAGTGTTTGTAAACGGTGGCAGAGAAGTTTCGAAATGGGTCAACACAATTTAAAGAACGAAAGGATGGAAGGAAGAGCTTTCTTCGCACTGGGATCAGAGGGCAGTTTATACTTAGAAATTAGTAATATAGCAATATAGTAATATGGCTGTTGATCTGTGGTGGGGAGTGGAGGTGACCTTTTCCACCCACAATTCAGATTTGAGACAGATTCCCCCCCACCCTTTGTTCGCCTAACAGTAAGTAGGAACCCGGTTGTTAGTCGATTGGCAGATTGCTTTTCCGGGGGCAATAATCCCTTGAAAAAACGTTTGAAATAATAATTTGGTCACTCAATCCACGACTGTTTGTGGGACGCTGCTGAGTGCAATTGGCTGCCGCATTTCGCCCACAAAATATACAGTCAATTCACTTTACAGTATATTCTGCGAAGCGCTTTGAGATGACTTGAAGACGTGATAAGGCGCTGTATCAAATGCAAGGATTATTATTATGGTTCTTAAAGCCAGTCACAAACTTCTAATTTTAGTCTTGAAGTTACAGTGTGCTTGATGCCAAGGCCAGAGCTCAGCTGAGGACAGGGGAGATATTAAGCTCTGTACACAAAACCCTTAGGAAGTGGACAAGAGGTATAATTGATTACTACTGCAGTTCACCACACAGCTAAGGCAACTGAGAACCACTCATTCTCTCTGTGCTATGCATTTCCTCTGAGGAGAAGATAAAATGTGGGGAATGTTTAGAGGGACGTTTCCAGCACTCCTCACGAGCAGATATATGTCTGGCACCAAATATAATAATAATAATAATCCTTGCATTTGATATAGCGCTTTTCACGTCAGGAGGACGTCCCAAAGCGCTTCACAGAACACACTGTAAAGTGAATTGACTGTATATTTGTGGGCGAACGCGGCAGCCAATTGCGCACAGCAATGTCCCACAAACAGTCGTAGATCGAAAATGACCAATTTATTATTGTTTTTGTTTTGGAGGGACTATTATTAGGCTCTGTGTGGAGTAAGGAAACTTGCCCAAGGTTTCGCCCTCTGCCTGGAATTGAACTCAAGTCTCTCACTTGCAAAGCGAGTGCTCTAACCACTGAGCTACAGGACTCCACAAATATATATATATATGGCGCTCATGAATCTTGTAAAAAGCAAATCGCAGAGTTAGTGCTGCAAAATGTTTGTTTTCCACAACCTGATCTGTACCTGTTCAATCTTTGCAGACTCGCTAGCCTGAAGAGTGTAAGTTTTATCGGGCTATGGCGAAGAGACGTTACTGCCAGTTTGAAAAAATAGTATTTTTTTTTATTTAAAAAAAGAAACTCTTCATTTATGCTATAACTTTCATTTTCTTCTTTTATTACTCCCCCGCCCCCCCCCCCCCCCACCTTTGCTCCTGTCCCACATCCATCCTTTGCCAAGGGTATAGACTATTTATTGTCTTTGATAATTCAGCTCTTGGAAGTACCCAACATGAGGACCTGGGTATGAGTGCCCTCTCTGCTCTTGCTCCACCTCTGTCCTTATGGATGGAAAGAGAGCTCTGGGACACTACCCTGAGTGAGGGGCTCTTTATCATAGAATCGTACAGCACAAAAAGAGGCCATTCTGCCCATCGAGTTTGTGCCGGCTCTTTGATTAGAACAATTAATGTCATTCCCACTCCCCAGCCCTTTCTCCATAACCCTGCAAACCCGTCCTCCTGAAATACCCGTCCAACCGCGTTTTTAAAAGTAGTTATTGAATCGGCCTCCACCTCCCTTTCAGGCAATGCGTTCCAGATTCGAACAACTCGCTGTGTGAAAAAATGCGAGTTGTTGTTGTTATAACCTCCATTGCAGGATGCAAACCTAAACCTTGCTTGTTCATGCCAACACGTCGCCCTAGAATCATTGTCCATTGGAAACTGCAGCCACATTACATCAGTCGGCATCCTACCCCAGCAGAGTGGAAACAAGTGGATCTGGCACACATTAAGGGAGAAGATCAGCGGCAAATGTTGCCTCCCGCGGCATTCGCTGGTAGTTTTGCGAGCGTTTCCTGTCTGTCTGTTGCAGGAATTGAGCCCTGTCTGATTTGCTCCTACAGTAAAACCCTCCCTTTCAACGAAGCTGGAGCTTCACACCTCAGTAATTACTTTTTCTGAGAGATGAATTTTAAATGGACCGTGCTTCCATTTCTTGGGAGGGAGCAGTTAGTTTGTCCTTTCACAGACTTGGAAGTTACCCATATCTGTGCTGAGACTAATGCTTGCGAGTTTTCTGCTGAATGCTGTTGATCTAAAGAGCACGCACAGACAGACAGTCTGCTTTATAGAGCAGTTAACGTGTACTCAGAAGCTATGGGGCATAATTCACGTTTAGCTAGTGAAAGAGGGATACCCAGTGGATGCAACTTGCTTGGATTTTACAAACAATATTTGTTACAGGTCTCATATGCGATGCTTAAAAGAACAAATCATTGGCAGCTTAGGTAGCTGTACTGTAAACTTGTGTTTCCAATAGGAGAATGGAGCTAATAAATTAACTTTACAGTATATTCTGTGAAGCGTTTTAGAGGAGTCTTGAAACATGATAAGGCGCTATATCTAACCCGGGATTATTATTATTATTACTCATATTATGAGTTCTAATTTCAATGTCTTTCTCCACGCAGTGTTTGGTAAATGGTTTGGAGTAAACCCACTTCATGCAACAGCTACTGATGATACCAACCAGGCTATGTACATGGGCAGGTGAATAACATAGCGAGGAAAGATAACATTCGAAATAAGTCATTCTGACCTTGTGTAGGTGACTGGTGAGGCCACAGTAGGAAGGAATAATGTGTGCAGTTTGGCCACTCTGTCTTGTCTGCAAAGGCCTCGAGAGGTTTTGGAGTAATGTATGTCTCTCTAGGCATAAAGTTGGTACTTTACAAGAAGTCTGAGTTGCAGGCAAAAGTGTAGAAGCCACAGAAAATCCAATTGAATTAATAATCTACATTGTGTTTGTGCAATTTAATGCAGTCGATAAGTGTGCAAGCAGTGATAGGTTAAGACTTTGTTTCCTTCGATTCAATGAGTTTCATCCACAAATATACAGTCAATTCACTTTATTCTGTGAAGCGCTTTGAGACGTCTAGAAGATGTGAAAAGCGCTATATCAAATGCAAGGATTATTATTATCACCTTGTGCGCATTTAACCAGCAAACGTTGCAATTGCATTGAATCACGGGAAATTAAATTCTTCTGCACATGCGTCAATGACTGAAGACTGTTTTTCTCCCAATTCATTGCAGACTGTGTGTGTGTGTGTGTAACTGTGCATAGGTTGACAGATCAGGACATCATTTCATCACACGTTGCAATGATACAACGTACGATGAAAATAAAAGTAAACGTGTTTGCAAAAGAGTGGGGTGGGGTTGGGGGACCTGATACAGGAGTCATCTTATTGTAGAGTAGCGATGTAAAGGATTTGAGTATTTTTTTGTTTAAAAAAAAGGTAAATGTATTCATTTGTAATCCTTGCATTTGATATTAGTGCCTTATCACGTCTTCAATACGCCTCAAAGCGCTTCACAGAACATACTGTGAAGTGAATTGACTGTGTATTTTTGTGGGCGAAACTCTTTTACAAACCCTATTTTTCATTGTACGTTGCAACCCCTTATTCTTTTTTTAACGGGGACAGGAGTTGGTGGGTCACACGCTCTGTTGATTGCAATGGAGTAGAGTTCATGATCATCAGTAGGAAGGGTTTTGGGGCGGTGGGGAAGAGCAAGGGTTAACGATTTCTGCTCTCTTGCCAACAAGTTTAAAGACCAATCTAAAGACTGTTTCATTTCCCCCTGATGTGGTCAGTGTTTAAGGATTAGAAGTTGCAATGCCAAAATTGCAGCATCATGCTTTCCCAACGTTTTAATTAACTCCTCTTAACTGGTCATGATATAATAATAATAAAAAGAATCCTTGCATTTGATATAACACTTTTCACGTCTTCTAGACGTCCCAAAGCGCTTCAAAGAATATACTGTAAAGTGAATTGACTGTATGTTTTGTGGGCCAAACGCGGCAGCCGATTGTGCACAGCAGCGTCCCACAAACAGTCGTGGATTGAGTGACCAAATTATTATTATTATTTTGAAGGGATTATTGCCTCCAGAAAGTCCGACAGTCGACTAAATAACCGGGTTCCTACTTACGGCTAGGTAAACAGAGGAGTGTGGAGTAAGGAAACTTGCCTAAGGTCTCGCCCTTACGGGAATCGAACCCGGGTCCTCTCGCCTGCTGTATCTCGAGTGCTGTATCCACTAAGCTACAGGTCTGGGTTCTGGTTGTGTGTATTCGCGACCTTCCTGCTCTGTTGCTGGGAATGGCACAGGAGGGAGAGATCCTAGTGCAAAATTAGGAACCTCTGCCTATTTATGCAATGTACATTGTTCATGGAAATTAAACATACTTTCATCTGGTTATTATTAAAAAAAAGGCAGGCAGGAAATAAAAAAACAGGTACTGGTGGGGGGCGAGGAGCTGAAGGAGGGTAGAGAAGACATTTCATTTATTTTACTGGGCTTTGTTCCCAAATGTGTGACGAGCTTTTAATCTGATTTTGTTTTTGGAAAACTGCACTCTTGCCTCCCAGAGACAGCAGCGGCAAAGTTAACCACTACCCTCTCTCTCTCTTTCTCTCCCCCCCCACAACCCCCCACCACCCAGCCCCATCCCCACACATCCGTTCCCCTCCCAACCCCCACACCTCTGCTCATTCTGCTGTCGCATGCAATTTGGGTTAGATCCGGCCTTTGTTTGTGGTGCGTTTTCCAGAACGACGGCATGTTTAGTGTTCAGGGATGGCACCAACGTGCTGCCCTGCCCCTGGTGAAGTCTCTGGGACCCGGTGACGACAACACTGTCGTCGATTCCATGGGTTTTTCCTTCGCTGAGAACCCTGACCATCGCCGGGAGCGAGCTGTTTCGAACGCTGACCTCCACTGGCCTTCGATGTCCTGACCTGCAATGCGTCCGCAGCTTTTAACGTCGGTGTGGTGTCGGGTGGAGAAAGAACAACACTTCTGCCGTGCGGTGTTCAAGCGCGTTGAGATGCCGTGCGGCATGAAAGGAGCTACATAAACTCAAGTTGTTTTTGTTGTTAATCTGTCTGCCCTCCTCTCTCTCTCACTTGTAGCTCTGCCTCCGAAACCGCCTAAGCCCATGACGCCAGTCAATGTCAATGGAATCAAAGACAGTGCAAGCATAACCCTGCAAGATGCAGAGTGGTATTGGGGAGACATTTCCAGGTAGGTGTGGGCGCTACTAATGGCTGTTCGGACATAGCTCTATTATTTTGGTAAATAAGTGTGTGGTTTTAAAGCCAGCTGCTACCCCGCTGCTAAATGTAACTTTTTTTGGGGGGGAAAAAAATCCTACTGTTCTCTGTGTTCGTTGTGCAAGGCAAAGGCAAGATCGAGTCGATCAACCAGCGCAGCTTAAAAATCCTTTTCTTTTCACTCCCGACTATATTCCTGATCAAGCAACAACTTGCTAATTCAGTGGTGGCCCAAAAGACCAAGCTAATTGATGGATAAAGGTCCCCATCGACACAACATAGCATTTGTACAGCCCCTCGCTTGCATTCGGGTCAGGAAGACGTCCCAAGGCGCTGACATGGAAAAGATAAGGGGCGGCACAGGGGGTGAAGAGAAGAGAGGATGTTATGTAACTGCGGCAGAGCAGGCATTCAATGCAGTCGGGGGGCAGCCTTGTTGCAAATTAACACTGCATGAAGAAAGGCAGTCAGACAGAAAGGTATTCAAAGGCCTGTACAGCCTTGTGGTAATCCATCTGATCATGGTTTAGCAGGAATAGCCGCGCTGGGATACACTGTACATTCTCAGCAAGTGGATAGTTATTTGTTAGGTCAGAGTATTAAGGGATTCAGGGCAAAGCCGGGTAATTGGAGTTGAGGTACAGATCAGCCATGATCTTAAAGAACGGAGGAACAGGCTCGAGCGGCTGAATGGCCTACTCCTGTTTCTAAGTGGATTGTATGTGCTGGGTCACCTTCAGTTTAATCCCTGCCATTTTTTTCCTCTCTCTCTCTCTCTCTGTGTGCAGGGAAGAAGTGAACGACAAGTTGCGTGACATGCCAGACGGTACGTTCCTGGTGAGAGACGCCTCGACCAAGATGCAGGGGGATTACACGCTGACCCTCAGGTAACAGACACCAAACGGGGTCCCAGAGCATCTCAGCATCTCAACAAGAAACTGGAGGAGGCCATTCAGCCCCTGGACCATGTTCCACCGTTTTATAAGATTGTGGCTGAGCTGTACCTCAACTCCAATTACCCGCCTTTGCCCCATATCCCTTGACACCCTGACCTAACAAATCTCTATCCACCTCAGTCTTGAAAATGTGAATGGATCCAGCCATAATCTACAGCCTTTTGGGGGAGAGAGTTCCAGATTTCCATTACTCTTTGGGTGATATGATTGGAGTTGAGGTACAGGTCAGCAATGATCTAATACAATGGTGGCACAGGTTTGAGGGCTTGAATGACCTACTCCTGTTCCTTTATGTTGCTCTGATATTGGGGTGGAGATCAACCCGTTTGTATTTGGAATTTAAGGCACATTGTCAGGGTAGAGCAGAATGCTGCTTACCTGAGCTTGGAGTGGGAGACAAAAAGCGATTTCTCTCATTCATCCTTCTAGATGCAGACATTGCCTTTGTTGTTTTTGTCGGCTATACATTTTGAGTGAGGTAATGGGGTAGGAAGAATTATTTAAAAACCCGATCTCCCACAGGAGCATAGGAAGCTCACAAGACTAATAGAGGCCTTGTTTATTTTTGCTTCACTCAGCTCTCCCTTTGATCCACACAGCTGTACTATGGTACCATGTGTGAAAGAACAAGATGATCTCTTTCTTTCTCTCTCTTTCTCCTGCCCTCCCCCCTCCTAATGCTATGGTCACTCCATCCCTACCTACTTCACCAAAGTCCAAATCAAATGACTCACTCTGTATTGAGGTCTGTTGCCATCACCAGAGCTACTCCAGTCAGTGTTTGTATCTCAGGAACACTCAGCAGGTCAGGCAGCATCTATGGAGAGAGCAAAGTGAGTTCACGTTTCAGGGCGAAGACCTTTCGTTTTCATCTCAGATTTCCAGCATCTGCAGTATTTTGCCTTTGTGTTTGTATCTTTATGCATTACCGAAAAAGGAATGTTTTGGCCTTGCCATCCCAACTCCTACCTGCCTCATTTTGTTCTGAGTCCCCAAATCTCCACATGCATGGACAGACGACCCTACACGAATGACCCCTTTGTGGTGACCCTTTCTCCGTGTTTGTGTTTTACAGGAAAGGCGGCAATAACAAGCTGATCAAAATCTACCACCGGGATGGAAAGTACGGCTTCTCAGACCCTCTCACTTTTAATTCAGTGGTGGAGCTCATTAACCATTATCGACACGAGTCCTTGGCCCAGTATAACCCAAAGCTTGATGTTAAATTAATGTATCCGGTCTCCAAGTTCCAACAGGTGAGTTGAGCCTCTTTATGTTTCCTGTGTTAATAGAGCTTTTCGAAGGGAAATTGGGTTGGCTCCAGTTGGGGAGCAAACACAATGGGTTAAAGGGCAGTAAACGTGCTATGAGTTTGTTCTGCTATGTATCCCTCCTCAAAATATCCTCCTTGGATGCTGCATTCACAACGGGAGGTCACAATAGCACGGATTATTCTATTCTAACAGTATTCTGCCATTCACCAAGTTACACTCTGAGCATACGTGGAGCCAGAAGGCATGAGGGTGACAGTTCAGACCAATGGAGCACCAATCTGGTGACTAGTTCTGACTGCTATTTAGCTTGAGTCCTGGATTTTCTTTCAGGTGTTTTTCACTGTAAAAACAGACTTTGATCTGCATTAGTTTGATCCGATGTGTCCTGTTCCCGTTGAACATTGCGCTACAATGCTTGGCTTACGAGGCCAATACAGGTACTTCTACTCTGTAATAATAAGTTAGATAAAATCGGAAAGATTACAGCAATAGATACATCAGATTCACGTAGAGATAGCAACGGCTCCAGTTTTTATTAATTATTCACTGCCCGCCTGGGTGGAACCGAAATAGCTTTGCCAACAGCCACAAAGTACGGACGCTTGACCATTCTTCGTAAACTTTGTCACGTAGGATCAAGTGGTGAAAGAAGACAATATCGATGCTGTTGGCAAGAAGCTGCAGGAATACCATAATCAATATCAGGAGAAGAGTAAAGAATACGACCGGCTTTATGAAGAATACACAAGGACTTTGCAGGTAAAGCCAAGATGCTTTTTTTTAACTGATGGCTTCTGCTACGTGATACAATGATATTCACAGTTCCCCCCACCCTCCCCGTCTCCGTAATATTCCTTGCATCAGGGTTCACAACGTCTTTCACAAAAGAGTAATTGCACCTGTTAGAATATAATCATTACCTGTGCATTTGATGTAGCTCCTTATCACGGTGCGAGACTTTTCAAAGAGCCTCACCGAATGCGCTGTAAAGCGCTGTGACTCTGTGTATTTTGTGGGCGAAACGTGGCAGCCAATTTGCACACAGTGGTAGTGCAGCAATTGATCATCACCAATGCAAGGATCATTCTTGTTGTCAGATTGTGCAGGTTATACAGTAATATACTTTTTAACGTAAAGCAGGGTGAACACAACATGGTATGTGTCATATAATAATAATCCTTGCAATTGATACAGCGCATTATCACGTCATTGAGACGTCTCAAAGCGCTTCACAATATATTGTAAAGTGAATTGACTGTATATTTTGTGGGCGAAAAACTATAGTGTACACAGTGTTACTGTATACACTGTAGAGTGTCCAAAAACCTGTGTCTTATCTGACTGTCTGCTCAGCCACCCGTTTAAACTGAACTTTTGTTCTTTCTCTTTCTCCTGCAGGAAATCCAAATGAAACGAACTGCAATCGAGGCTTTTAATGAAACGATAAAAATATTCGAAGAGCAGTGTCACACCCAAGAACGTTACAGCAAAGAGTACATCGAGCGGTTCCGTAGGGAAGGAAATGAAAAGGAAATCGAACGGTAAGATGGGAAAGCTGCGAATGAACATTGGGTCGGGATTATACAAAATTATTGTATTGAAGAAGCAACAAGAAAAAACTATTTATGGTTAAGACCAAATGTAATAACTTGACAAATTCAGGGCACAGAACTGCTGCGTAAATAGGGTAAATCTAGACTCGGGTGCAATCTCTCTTCGAGGGGGAAAATTAAGTTCACGTGGCTTTGTTGAGTTTTTAATTAGGAAGCTGATTTTTCTGCAGTTGTTGTCGAAGACCGGTTCAGAGTTCAAGACCAAATTCTACAATTCCGCGCCACCTTAAATATTCTCAGGACGCCTTAGCCTGTAAGACTACTTTGGCTTCCAATTTTAAGGTGGTGCAGAATGGCCGCAGATTCTTTCATTCAGCCTGAATTTAAGAGCCCAATTCTTAAGAACAAATTGAAAAAAATCTTCCACTAAATTCAACGGAATTATTCCTTTTTCTACCGCTAACTTAACGCTAGTGTTACAGGCTAAGAGCGGGTGGAATTTCGGGCCTCCCGATGCCCATTCTTTAGCAGTAATTGTAACACGCCTCCTCTTGCATGCCAGGATAATGATGAACTACGAGAAGCTCAAGTCTCGTCTCGGGGAGATCCACGACAGTAAGATTCGCCTGGAGCAGGACCTGAAGAAACAAGCGGCTGACAACCGGGAGATTGACAAGAAGATGAACAGCATCAAGCCTGACCTCATTCAGCTGCGGAAGATCAGGGATCAGTACCTTGTGTAAGTGGGAAGCGCGAGACAAACGATACGGTTTATTTAGGACCTACCTTCCTAAAGGGGTGAGCGTCGGTGAATAATAATAATAATAATAATAATCTTTGCATTTGATGTAGCGCCTTATTGCATCTTCGAGACATCTCAAAGCACATCGCAGAATATACTGTAAAGTGAATTGACTGCGTATTGTGTGGGTTGAATGTTAGCGGAGTGCTGGCAGTGATTGAAACATTTATGTTTTTCTCTTTACCTCCCTCTCTCTTTCTTATCCTTCTCTCCCCCCTCCACCCCCAACCTCACCCCCGCCCCTGCAGGTGGCTCAATCACAAAGGAGTGCGCCAAAAACGAATAAACGACTGGCTCGGAATCAAAAATGAGAACACAGATGAGTGAGTAGATTTTGTCCTCTTGCAGTGTGTTTTCCTTACACCTTAACTGGGAGGAGGATTAACGGGAAAAGCGCTGAACACCGACATAGCGAGGAGGGAAGGAGAGAGAGTGAGAGGGGACTTAAGTCAGTGAAAGAAACGGAGGTGAATGCGCAGTGAAGTTCGAGCTTTGCACGGGCGGAGGGGAGGGGGGAAGCAATGAAACAATGCACGGAGGGGGGAAAGCTGTGATGGAGATGCTGATCGACTTGAGGCACAAAGGATAAGCTATATAAGGGAGTAACTTCATAGCCCCCATGTTGCAACCTCGACTAATGTAATTGTCATGTTAATCCTGAAGGCGATGGGGTAAAAGGCAGTGTTGGACACTGGCTGCCTTACTTACTGCCAGGGGACAGTGTGCTGTGCACTCTTAACTCCTGTCTGTGAATGGTTTTGCCCTCAGCACCTATTTCATGACTGAAGAAGACGAAAACCTTCCTCACTACGATGAGAAGACCTGGTTTGTGGGAGCCATCAACAGGACACAGGCTGAAGATTTGCTCCGAGGGAAATCGGATGGCGCCTTCCTCATTCGAGAGAGCAGTAAAAAGGGCTGCTATGCCTGTTCTGTGGTGTAAGTACCTGCCACTGTTTACTACGTTTATGTCTGTAAGTCCAGGCAGGTGTGAAGGCAAACCTTGATCCAGATTTTTACATGTCAGGCTGGCTGAGTCGGTAGCTCTATTGCCTTTTGAGTCAGAAGACTGGGTTCAAGCCCCAGGTCGGGACTTCAAGCCCACACAATCTGGGCTGACACTCCCCATGCAGGGCTGGATATTTTGCTGCATCGCCAGAGGTAAGCGAGAGACCTGGGTTGATTCCCGGCAGGTCAGGGTGAAACCTTGGGACAAGCTTCCTCGGTCCACACGCCTGATAATAATCCCTCAAGAAAAAAACTCAATAATAAATTGGTCACTTCAATCCACGGCTGTTTGTGGGACGCTGCTGTGCGCAATCGGCTGCCGCGTTTCGCCCACAAATATACCGTCAATTCACTTTACCGTATATTCCGTGAAGCGCTTTGAGACATCTGAGACACTCTCAGTGCTTTGAGACACTGAGCTACAGGACTCCATGTGGAGTCCTCGCTTTGCAAGTGAGAGACCTGAGTTCAATTCCAGGCAGGTCAGGGCGAAACCTTGGGCAAGTTTCCTTACTCCACACAGAGCCTAATAATAATCCCTCCAAAAAAAAAACAATAATAAATTGGTCATTTTCAATCTACGACTGTTTGCGGGACATTGCTGTGCGCAATTGGCTGCCGCGTTCGCCCACAAATATACAGTCAATTCACTTTACAGTGTGTTCTGTGAAGTGCTTTGGGACGTCCTCCTGACGTGAAAAGCGCTATATCAAATGCAAGGATTATTATCTCGAAGACGTGATAAGGCGCTATATCGAATGCAAGGATTATTATTATTTTGTTTTGATAGATACCATCCTTTGGATAAGACGTTAAACCGTATCCAGTTTCCCGTTTGGAGAAGGAGGGATGGGGGTAGAAGGAGGGAGAGGGGCAAAAGGAGGGAGGGAGAGGGGGAGAAGGAGGGAAGTCGAGGGAAACGCATTGAGGACTCTTTGTCTCTGAGGCCTGGCATATAACCAGGGCTCTGTGGGACAGACCGAACACTTCGATATGATTGTGTTGGAAAAGAATGGCTTCTCTGCTCCACTCACAATAAACTACAGTAAAAATCCAAATTCTCACCGCCTCAAAGGATTAAAGCGATATCTTTCTTCTGGGAAGAGAGACCTTGATGGCGCTTTGACCAGCTGCACAAGGCTCAACTTCCATTGCTAATCGCCAACACAACAAATGGTGCGTGCGTTTTTATTGTGTGTGTGTGTGTGCGTGTGGGGAGGGAGGCGGAGGGGAGAGAAATCGAGCATCTCTGTGAATGGCGGGCCGACTGTTGATGGGAGATAAATGACTGGATTTAAATGATTCCCTCAAACAATTCCCTCGCGCAACGTAGCGGTATCACAACCAAAGCAATGGGTCTGGCCCCGCAAAATAATACGAAGCGTGACGTGGAGATCGCTCTAATCCCGAGGTTTGGAAAGTTAAATGGATTCGCGGACGTCAATAATTTGGGGGTCAGGAAGCACCAATTGTGTACAACAATCGGCGCGACTATAGGAAGCGTCCCCGAGAGTCTGAGGAGCTGGAAAGGGAAGCGGTACCTTGTGTGGTGGGGCGGGGGGGTGGCTGTGTGAGTAGACCCATAGGAAGTGATACTGTCACGCTGTATAAAGCATTAGCGAGACGACATGTGGAGCGTTCTGTCTGGTGGTGGTGGTCACCGACAACAAAGGTGATTCCTTTTTGGGGGGGTTTTGTTTTGTTTGTTGATCGCTCGGCTGTGAAAAGACACTAAGAAAGCTTAATCTATTCTCATTGAAGACGAGATGAAAGGTGGTGGGATATGATCCGAGGTTTGGAAAATACTGGAGGAATTCAATAAGGTGACGGTGCAGAGCCATTCGGTATAGAATCTGGATGGGAACACGTCAAGGATCTCACAGGTCACACGCAGCCTGAGTTAAATTGAGCGTCTTCACGCTCCTGACAGTAGGATACGTTTGCAGTTAATTCCCACCCATTCAGACCATTCAAAAGAGAGTTGGATCAATTTCTGATTCAGCGGGGAACATAGGGAAAGGAATAGACCGTTGGGTTCAATGAGGCTGCTTTACCATGTATTATTTCAGGGCCAGCTATTTATCTTTTTAATCCTATCTCCTGACATTCTCTACAACGCTTAATGTGCTTACTTCTCAAATATCTACCTCCCTCCCTCCCCTCCCTCGCTTTTAGGGATCAGAGAGAGAAATCTTTTGGTAGAAAGCAGACCACATAATGGTCTGATTACGAATTTGATGAGGTTCAGAAGTGCTTTTTTCTCCTCTCCGCATTGTAAACACTTCAAAGCAAAGCATAAAACAACACGATTTTAACGCAGAAAACAGGAGGCAGCATGTTTACCTTTGAAAGTATTTCCTCCCGTAATTGCTATCCTCCTCAGACCCCCGAGGCATTGTTTTCCTTCCCGATTCCCTTTCACACCTTCACGGTTCTTCAGCTGCAGGTTGGGAAGCGGGAAGAGGAGAACTAAAGTAGACAAAAGAGTAAATACTATTAAAGTATCACGAAGGAACTTGCTCCAATATTGATTACAAGATGGTACGTTTAACTGATAAAAGTACTGAACCTTTCTTTGGTGTCTTGTACTGATAAGCTGTTTGCTTTAAATGAGATGTTAAACCGAGGTCCCGTCTGCCTGTTTGGTGGACGTTAAAGATCCCGTGGCGCTAGTCGAAAAGAGAAAGGAGCTTCTCTCTCCTGATCCCTCAAACAAAACTACACTATTCATCTTATGGCAGTTTGTGGGACATTGCTATGTCACAGACTGGCTGCCATGTATACCAACCCTACTGTTCCACTTTACAATACATCCTGTGAAGCCCTTTGTGACGTCCTCCCAATGCTAGGTCAAATGAAGGAATTATTATATTTTTTTTACTTATACAAACGATTTGAGGTAAAGGCCTCCCAGTGTTTGTATCTTGGACCGACCGGTTGTCTCAGCAACGTGACTTTTCGTGGGGGTTCACTCTCTGCCTAACGGGTTCTTGCGTGTCTTATGTTTGCAGAGCCGACGGAGAAATCAAGCACTGCGTGATTTACAGCACACCGAGAGGTTATGGATTCGCCGAACCGTATAACTTGTACAGCACTCTGAAAGACCTGGTGCTACACTACCAGCAAACATCACTGGTCCAGCACAATGACTCTCTGAATGTCAGACTGGCTTACCCCGTGTACAGCCAGATGCCCTCTCTGCGCAGATGAATGTTCGGAGTCGGGCGGTGACAGATTACAGAACACTTGAGGGCATTGTACTTGGCTGCTTTTTGCACAGTGAGTACAGAATGTGAATCAGGACAGTGGTGTGCTCGGAAGAGAGTTCAGGTGACCATGGTGCTACCTAAACTGCCAGCTGTGACTGTCTTGTTCCTTTTTGCTTTTAAGTCGGAGAGAGACACACACGCACTCACACACACACTCACACACAAAAATAAACTGGAAACGCACCTAGAATTGCGGGAGAGGAGAGGAGAGGAGGTGGGGAAACGGATTTGTTTCAACGTCAACGGGCGTGGAGCTGATACTTCGATCCGAACCAGTGTGTTGCTGACGACCGGATGTTCACGCTGAGCGAGTTTTGCACCCCTCCAAACTTTCAGACATGCTTTTTTTTTGTGTGGTGGAGAGAGAGAGAGAAAAAAAAGATTTGGAAAGAGCCAGCCGGCAAGAGCTCTCGTTAAGTCTTAACTTCAGATCTCTACGAACTCCGTCTCTCTCTCTCTCTCTCTCTCTCGCCACTGTCAGGCAAGAGCAAGTGTCCGTCATATGGTGAAAGAACACCTGTCCTCATCTTGTTCTTAGCTTAGTCACCATATGTCTCGTGGGACTGATTACTCCGCCTGATTACCCCCGATTTTACTTTCACTTGCTCAGGACGTTTTACCGAAACCAGAGTTGGAAGAAGACTGAAAGCATTCGAGGAAGCTTCTGATGGGGGTGGGTGTGGGGTGGGGGGGGGAGGGGTGGGGTGGGGTGGGGTGGGGGCGTGTGGGGGGAGGGCAGGGGTGGGGGGAAAAGAACAAAAAAAAACAAAATCCCACGTACACACAAAAAAAAGTTTTCACAAAAAAACTTGGCAAAAAAAAAAGTTATTTTAAAAACAATCGTACGATGGGAGTCTCTGTTTTAATGTACTGATGGAGTACACGTTTAAAGATACATACAAGATTCAAATAAAAGAGAATGCTTTACAGCTTCCGTGAGTCTAAAAGCTCTTCACGCACATTCGGTGGGTGGGGAGGGGAGAAGTGGGGCGGAGGGGGGTTGCGGAAATGTTTTTTTACCCAAAAGTTTTAAGACCTGGTCATCCTTTGATGTTGGTTTTAGCATTTAATATTATTCAGTCAGATGTCTACAGCTGTGCATTTATATTAACACCAATTTTTTTTTAAAAAACAAAATCTCTTTCGTGTGGTGTTTCGAAAGCGCAAAATGCAGAAATTTTTTTTTCTATGAGTATAGGAATATAGAAAAAGACAAGTGAATTTTTTTTTCGAAAATGTTATCCGGTCGTACATAAGATAAGCTTTAAAGGGTGAGGAGGCAGATGTTTCGAAGGTACTCAAGAGTTGGGGGAAGGGAGGGACAGGCGTTGTGGAAATTTGGGGAATTCGAATGCGTTTTCAAAAGGTTCTTGTGTTTTTTTAAAAATCTTATTCTGTTCCCCCTCCATTCATGAATAAGGAGAGTCCAACGTGCAATGCTTCTAGATGTGTGTGTGTGCGGGGTTGTGGGGGGGGGGTGCAGATAGACAACAACTAGCAGGAGAGCGTGAGGTTATGTGTATAAGGAGTGTGTATGTGGCATGAAATTCCCTTTGTGTTAAAAATGATCAGCCAATTTCGTCTGCCTTTCAGCGTTTTATAGGGAGAATCCCAAATGCTCAAAAATAACCCGTAGGAGAATCTATTGTTGTGAAAAGATGGTTCGTTCAACGGCAACAAAAGTCTCTCAATGGGCTCGATATTTGTTTGGAGATGTGCAATTAAATGGAGAAAAAGAACGATTTTTTTTTCTTCCCCCGTGACTTTTTTTTTCAATTAAAAAAAAAAGCGAAAATAAACTGATGGCAGCTGATTTTCTACAGTAACGGTGTCGTTTTCTTCGATGCAAATTTTTCTTCATTGTGTTTGGTTTTTTTGGGGGGGACCGAGAATCCTAATTGTACAATTTTCACAAGGACTTTCACAAATCTTCTCTCTGGGTTCCGGGCTTTTATTTTCCCACTCCCCAATCTCCTTCCTGCCAAAAATAAAATCGCGAATTCAGGATGCAAACCGAGACATTTTCTTCCTGTTTTATCACGTGAATTTTATCCCCTCCCGCCTTCCCCCAACATTTGTCTCTTTTGGGGTGGGGGGTGGAAAAAATTGCATTTACAGGATTGAGAAGAGATCTGATGTTTCATTTTTCTGGAATTTCCTGTACAACACTCCTAAGTCCATGGCTTAGGAATTTACGCGACATGTTAAATTGTCAGGATTCCTTTTTCCTTAACAGTCCGGATGCAATTGAGTGATTTTTGCTTAAAAATAGGAAGACTTGGTATCTCTTTCGATACAATCGGAGGCCTGATGCATACGGTGTAAACCGCAGACTTCGACGAAATAACAAGGCGAGGCGATCGTATTAGGTCTTGGGGCAGCTGGTGGCAAATGAAAACTTTGCTGCCATTCTTTTCTGCTGCAGGGGTCTCAGATTTACTGCCAATCCCAGCCAGAGTGGAAAAGGCTTCTTTATTTTTAATATATATATATTTGAAAGAAATGTCTTCACTGCGCACAAACTACGCTGGTTCTTTTTTCCAGCATTATATCAATGGTGTGGTTTTAACTGTGGCCGGGTTTTTTTGTGTAAAAAAAAGAGAGAGAGGAAACAAAGAAGAAAAGCCCCTTTTCCTTGGTACTTGAGCAATCGTAATTTCTGTTGTTTGAATGGAATTTTTCTTTTTTTTTGTAATGATGAAAAAGTAACGAACCCCCAGTTTGTGGTTCAAACGTTCGAGGGGGGGAATAAAAAAAGGTACTTTATGGAGATAAGAAAAAAGACTGAAGTGAAAAAAAATATTGGAGGCGCTGCAGAGAATTCTGTGAGACCTTAAGGAGGCGTTTCTATTAAACATTCAGAAGTGCAGAAACTTATTTTTAAAATGGGTACTTTGTACTTTTTAACCCTTTATTCTGAGAGAATAAGAGAGAGACTGATTTTTTTTGTTACAAATACTAAGGCTGGGCACTTTAGTCCAATTGGAACCCTTGTGTGTATCACGCTGAGTGAAAGGTTTTAGACATAAGATCTTGTTCAGTCTTTTACGAGAAGCTGATTTTTCCAAGAAGATTATTTCCTTACCTTAGCCCAGGGCGATGCCCTCGGATGCCATCCTCGTCTGTATGGTTTTCCTCTCATCGTGACCTGCCTGCAAAACCTGCCTGCAAACATGTTTTTTCTCTAATCAACATTTACAGTTGTGTTAAGGATACTTTTGGTTTAATAGTCTGCTAGTGAGTGAGTGAGCGAGAGCTGTTCCCAGCTGGCATCATGCCCTCTGTCTGCAAGAACTATTCACCTCTCTCTTGTCCGGCAATCAACTGAGGGGAGCACTACCTGCACTGAGTGCTGTTGTGTCTCACAGACCACAGGTGTTGGCTACCCCTGCCATCCAGTGAGAACCATCAACCCAAGCCCGTGCAGCAACAACAACAACAAATTACACTTGTAAAGCGCCTTTCACGTTGGGAGGACGTCCCGAGGCGCTGGACAATCAGGGATTTGCCAGTCAAACGCCGGAGGCAGGAATGCTGAGAGTGAAGTTGTAATCAAGAGGGGAGGGCGTGAGTTAACTCCACCCCCAAATTAAATACAACTTTATTTCATAAATTGACCCAATGTTTGCAAAATACAATACCGCAAGACTGGCACCCTTTGTTGTGTGGATGTAGTGGCATGTTTATATTGGGATACACCAGAGAGAGCTCAACGAAGTTTCAATCTACCATATCTATTCTTGGGTTACCTGCTATCTTTCCTCTCTTGTCTCCACCTTTCCCTCTTCCCCACAACCTTACCGAGATCTCAAAATATCAATGACCTATTTGACCTGGGAAGGGCAGACCAGTCAGTTGGCCTTCGTTTTTTGTTCCTGTGCGGCTTCAGCTGAAGAAATGATGAACCTCAGGCTAATGTTACGGGTGGAAGGGGTGGGGGTTGGGATTGGTGCATCTTGTTGCAATTAATCTTGACACCTCACTGCGTTTTGGCAATTCTTATTGAAAGAACAAATTTTGTCTTACCAGAAGAAGGACCTGAAGTCTAAAGTCCCTGTTGCAAAGACTTTTTGAATGTGTTTCTAAACAAAACGTGTAAAGAAAAATATTCTAAGCTGATGTGAAGTGTCCCAGTGAGTCAACCCCGACTGAGATTAAAGTTGTGACTTGCTGAAATTTGCTCTTTGGTAGTAATCACTTTGTGCATCTCCCTGTCCTGACCCTCTCCTCGAAACGGCATTTAATCATCCTCCAAAGTCACCACCTTCCAGCGCCCTTCAATAAAAGAGGATACTGGTTGGATTTTCAAGCCTAAATTTGACTTCTTTTCAGGGAAGAAGTGCATTTGTTAACAGAACGGCCTTCGCACAATCGAAGCGCCCACATTGAGAAGCTTTCCTTACCAGTGTCGCTAGTCAGTCCATCGGGAGGTGAGCTAAATATTGGAAGAGTTTCCTTGTACCGTTATTGTGGGCTGTGAATCCTTGTACTGTGGATCACGTTGCATGTTCTTTAATCTTGCCAATAGGTTTCAAGAACGAGCTGGGGGAGCGGGTGCCTGGGACGAGTGGGTTAGCATAGCGAGCTAATTTTTATTTGACCAGGTTTTAAATGAAAGTCTCCTCTTGCTAGAACGGGCCCGAAGTGAAATGGGTTTTGGTGGTCCCAGTTTAGAAGCTCACCTCACAGGAATGTCCCATTGTTTAATGTTTAATGGCACTAAATTGGCAATCTTGATGGGACACTTCATAGAGATGTGGGAGGTGGGAAAACTCACTGTGGTGACATAGGAAATCTTCTCCTGAGTATTGGGGCTAAAGCACTTTGGGGGAGAAATTCCAACTGGGTCCAGATTTGCTCTCAATTAACGTAGGCATTTTAGAGCATCCGGAATTTGTTATACTTAAATACAGTCTTGGTTTTGAAGCTGATTTTCTGCAGGATCTTTTAAAAGGTTAACAAAAAAATGTTTTAAAGTTGAAAATAAACCAGGTTTTGAGATGTCTCGAAGACTTGATAAGGCAATATATCAAATGCAAGGATTATTATTATTATTCAAATGCTATGATGATAGATACATTTAGACCATGGTGGAATTTTTCCCTGTTCATATCTGACCCACACTGTATTTCATCGGAGTAGTTAATGCTGCCATTTAGTCACCATTGTTGACATCCATTGGCATCTCTTGGTCTTGATGGGGATTTGGCTCCATGTGCCGATTCAGTTTAACAGACAATAACGATAGTGTGTTAAACTACCGTGTTAACCGTTCACACCAAACGAGTTGGCAGAAGGCACACACAGAATTCCCAGGAGCGGGAATTCTGTGTTTCTGGTGGAGTTTTCCTCCCATGATTTCAGAAGTTAATTCTCAACCTGACCAGAAATTTGTTACATTGACAAATGTATCTTTAAAAGATAGAATATTGGTGCCTATTTCCACCCTCCAATGGTTTTAAGGATGGGAATGCTGCAGAATAGCACCTTTCCCCCCTTCACGCCCAATAGCTCCATCAAGCTCTCCCAAATCAGGTATAACACACGGTGAGATGCATTGCACGTGTGGCCTTTTATCACCCAGTGACAATGTACCTCAACCTCAGAAGACTGTTTGTTTATTCACTCTCCGAGCCCACCTATCTTACAGTCTCTTTCTCTCTCGCTCTTTTCAATGGGTGTTGAACCTGCGTTCAGTTTGAAATAAATCTTGAGCTATGATACGTTCATTATTTCCATTGGAAACTGGATCAAGGCAACCACCACTCGATTCATTTGGGACAATATAAGAACTCACAAAACATCTCAGTCTGGGTGTGAATGAACCCAGTTCCGTGAGCGGAATGCACAGGGTTCCATTGCATATTGCACTATATCACCGTTCCCAAGCAACTACAAGGCAGATGTGAAACCTTATGCATGGTATCAATGGATTTTGTGGTCTTTGTGTTACCTACCTTGTATCGCTGCAATATTTGCGGACAAAGTACCTGATTTACAATACTCAGTTGACAAAAGAGTTCCTAGTCTTAGTAGAAACTCCTTTTTTTTTCAGAGCAACAGTGTCTCTCCAATGGCGGAACCAACACTCATTAATTTAAGTGTTCCAAGTTTCTTTTTCCTTTTAAAAATGCCTTTTTTTTTTTAGTCAGTATTGTATTTGCACTTTTTTTAAAAAAAAATTTACGAATCGCTAGATGCGGCAAAGTGTGCTTTTGAGACGAGATGAATAGTTTTTTTTTTGTTTTAACGAACACTTTAAAAGTTCTATCCTGATTATACTTGCTTTATTTGAAAACGATTATATTCTTTGTTTATTCATTTTTATTTTTTCTATTATACTGAATTGGATTGTTTGGGTTCTCTGCAGGACAGAAGGCTTTACACGATTTGTTCTGGGAAGTGGGTCAAAAAATAAAGTAACCATTTTTTTGTGTGTTCTTTTCCCCTCCTCTCTCTCTCTCTCTCTCTCTCTCTCCATCTTTCTCGCTCTCTGTCTCTACGTCTCTCTTTCTATTTCTCTATTTCTCTGATTTTAGAAAAGAGGAAAGAAATTTCATTCAGAACTTTCATGCACTTTTCAAAGACAACACCCTCCCCTCCCTACCCACCCAGCATGTAATTTAAGTATGTTGACTGTTGTATGGTGTAATTCAGCTTTGTTCTGTCTGTAAACGGTGTAGTTTAATATGAATTTATGTAGCTTACAAGAAAAGGTTACTTTCATCCATATGACTAATACAGTAGCATCGGCTATACTCCGTTTTGGCATATTATACTTTACAGATAACTGTATACTGCACTAGGTTGTATCAGTTGTACAAATCTCTGTTCCTAGTCCGCAGTTGAGTCTTTTATCTTGTGACAGCAATAACTGGTCACAGCATGTATGGGATTTTCTGCATTCTAACCATTGACTCTGTGTTACACTTTCCACACAGTAACTGCTACTGTCTTCAGAATTTCTACAGCTTTTTGTGATTTTTTTTTTCCTTTTTTGTCAAGTTGCCATAACTTCATATTATTCATCTATCTTGCAGAATAAAAAAAAATGTATTTTGTTCAGAATCGGTGTGAAGTTTTAACTTTTTGATTGAAAAAGGTTTGCGCCTTTCGTCCTTTCTACCACCCCCCCCCCCCCCCCGGTCTTTGCCTCTCTCCTTGGAGACGGAATTCAATGATTCTCCTGTAGATTGCTGTGCTGAATGCTTTAGGTTCGATTTGATCAGATCCACGCAACGGACTACGCAAAAGTACATTTGTTGCATAATATACCAAGCATGTGCACACTTTTGTACAACACATTTGAGTACTTTGTGTAACATGCACGAGCATTTTGCACCATGTGCAAACCGTGTATACAGAAGGAATTACAGATGAACCTTAATTATTATAATAATAATAATAATGTACCCAACAAGCAATCATTTGGTTAATTACACTATTAAGGCCTGTGATGTCTTTTGTACACAACAGTTTGCACATTTACGCATGGTTTACACAATACAATAATCACAGTTATCTCCATTTTCAACAAGGGGATATTAACCCTTTTGGCACAGGAGAGTTTGCTGTGATGGTAAAATGGTGCTTTTTAAGCATTGTGCCTATATCCTTCTCTGTTCTCAGGTGATCAGTAGATGTTACTGTTGAAATACCAAATGCATCTATCCAACATATTAAAAGGACTTGTTTGTGATATTTATTGGATGCATGATTTACCTTTTAATGGGAATGTGAGGTTAGTGGGAATGTGGAGCTTACTGCCTGAGGTGGTGGTTGAATCAGGCAGTGTAGATGCATTTAAGAGGAAGCTCGACAGACACATGCGGGAGAAGGGAACAGAAGGGTATGGCAGGAGGTAAGGAGTGAGGGGAAGACTCGTGTGGAGTGTAAACCCAGGCACAGTCTAGGCCTGTTTCCGTGCAGTTCATTCTACACAATTCTATGAGAACCCCAGCAAGCTGATTTGAACAAAAATCCAAATAAAACAGAATTCGGACACCATATAGACGGACATGGGAAATGGGGTTTAGCCCCCATTTGTTTACATGTTTGCGCCCTCTTTGCAAACATTAGATCTGTCGGGTGGTGGTGGGAAGGGGTTCAGAAGCTCTTGTGCACATCCTTGTGGATGCCTCGAGATAACATTAATTCTGCAGTCATCAGTCTCCTCGAGAAGCTATGGTGTGTGATTTGGGAGACTATAACGAGGGGAAAGAAACAAAGAAGTGAACTAAGGTAAGTGGTGCAACAAGCCTCACAGTTACTTATTGTTGCCTGTTATCTGCACAGAACATCCCCTTATTTTGTTCACTTTCTTAACTATCGGGTGCGGGGAACCACTGTGTCAATAGGTTCAGTGACTCATTTCCCAACACTTCCAAGGTCTCTTGTCAAAAAAAATTAAGGTGCATATGTCCCAATTTTTAAAGACTTTTAAAGGCTTCCTGAGGACTCTCTTTAAATTGATCCATGTCCCTTTATAAACAGGCGCTGTATTTTGCCTTTAAATGACAACCTCTCTTACGTAGTAAGGCATTTAGCAGTTTGTTAATATTAAAGTATATGCATTTGATATCCCAGTTTCATTCAATAAGAGGAAATTTCACCAAACATAAATTTATTAAACGGTGATAGATTTACATGACACAAAAGACGATACAGAAGCACAAAATTTGGAAAATAAATGAAAAGAAAACAATATATAATCTTACAAAAGACCAAACTTTTAGCCAGAGTTAAGTTTTTGATAGATTTGACTTGAGTTCCGTAAATTCCCAGGAATGTTGTAATCTCTGCAGTACCTTTTGTTTACTGATGAATTGAGGAAAAGTTCCCTCTTAGGTTCTTTTCTGATCTCCAGTTCCAAATAAACAAAAGCTTCAAAGGACATCTTTGATCAAGAATAAACAAAACAGTCTTGAGACTGTAAAATGTAATTAACCCTGACCTTGGGAATGGTTCATTAACTGTAGTTGTGATTCCTCAAACTCTAGGAGCCATAGCTGTAAATTCATAATTTAATGAGCAGAAACCAGACTTAACAGGCTGAATGGAAATCGAGCCTTTCATTAACTCCCTTTAGTATGTAAGACGTGTTTTGGGATAATAATAATAATAATAATCCTTCCATTTATTAATCCTTGCATTTGATAGAGTGCATTATCATGACATTGAGACGTCTCAAAAGAGCTTCACAGAATATAGTTTAAAGTGAATTGACTGTATATTTTGTGAGTGAATACTGAACGCCGAATTGACTATATTTTGTGGATGTTCTACAGTCCCATCATGTTTTAAACAAATGTCAACATGGGCTGAAGTGGCCAGTTTTGCATTTGCATCTTAGTTATTGGAGCCTGGTTGCGATGATGCAGGGTTATAATGGGGGAAATTCCATTAGCAGCTGACATCATCCAACACTGACCAGAGTTCAAGCTCTCAAGTGTGGAGCCTGTGACAGCTGAGTGACTTGTAGAAACGTAGTCCCTGAAATTGAATATCTAAGTAAAGCAGTGCAAGGAATCAAATTGTTTGCACCTCACTAGATACGTGTTCACATTTGTGTATCAATGCAGTAAAAACGCCAAACCATATTGTATCATATTTGGTCACATCATGCGCTCAGTATTGTAAGACGTTATACTTAAAATTGCCCATCCTAAATTGTGATCAGTTGAGTTTTCTGCTTGTTGTGCCAATTGTTTTCGCAATTCCCTACGCTGGGAGCAGTGAGACTAATTGCAGTTGTGTTCACACTGCTGACCCGGTTGAGATCAGTGATCTCAGCACAGACTAGAAATGGAACCCGGCCAATCTGGCTTCCTTTACGATGGGTAATGTCTTTTCCAGCAGATGCATTGGGGAACACTGGGTCTTCAGTTCCAAAGGCAATGCCAAAATAAGTATGCTTCTCTCAACTTGCAGCGATGCTTCCATTGAATATCATGTGTTTCACATAAACAGCCCTGCCGTTTGATACAGCAACATATCATGTCAAAATGTCTCAAAGCGCAATTGCAGTGTTATTTTTTGTGCGCAATGGAGTCGATGTATATTATATCCAAATGTAGCTTTGAATCTCCCACAAACAAGCAGGTGGCCAATTTAATGCCACACAATTTATATTCACCTCGCACCTTTCATGTCCCTAAAGCAAATCTTGTAGAATTCTGGCGCTCTCTCTCTCCCTCCCTCAATCCCTCCACCTCGCCCCCTCCCTCCCTCCCCACCTTCAAATCCCGCCTACAGACCTTCCTTTTTGTCCGCGCTTACGGTCACCTCTCCCCTTGGCCTGGCGTCAGACTCTGTCACTGTCGAGTGCTCGGGGAAGCTATTCCATCTAAATGCAAGTTGTTGTTGTTGCATTGACCTGTAGGATTGTTGGCCAGGACACCAGGAGTGACTACCTTCTCTATCCGAATAGAGTCATAGGGTCTTTAACTCCCAACTGAACTTCAGTTAGCTTCTCACAACCTTCTGAGAGAGACACCAGCATACATTTTACAATACACTGGAATATTATCTCGCTCGCGTGTCACAGTTTTAAACCCCTGAATTTTTTTTTGATAGGTTTGAAAAACAAGTCAAAATTACAGCTTGGGAATTTGCGTGGTGATTTAGAATTGATGACTTCAGAATTTTGGTTGCCAGCAGCAACCGAGTGGTTTCTGAGTGAAAGGATTATTACACAGTGGTTGTACCGATTCTTAATAACCATCTATTCAACGCATGTTTTGTAAGTTACTGCCAAATATGCAACAAATATTTAGGATGCTCACGTTAAAAAATGAATGGTCTTTATTCTGATTATTACAACAACAACTTGCATTTATGTAGAGCCCATCACGAAGGGTGGCATCCCAGAGCGCTTGACAGTGACGGAGCACGACTCCGAGCCACAGGAAGGGGTGGGGAGGTGACCGTCAGCACGACCGAAGAGGAGGGTCTTCAGGCGTGATCTGTAGATGGGGAAGGAGGGGCAAGACGGAGGCATAGAGGAAGAGTTTTGGGGCATAGAGGCTGAAAGCCCAGCCACCAATGGTGGAGCGGAGGGTACAAGGAACAAGAAGTTAAGGAAATTATTTTATGTTCGTGACACACTACAATATTCTCAATTAACAATCTGAGAATTGTTGTAGGATTGACTTTTGCAGCAATATATATATAGGAGCGACATTACCTTATCCCCACCCATCTTTTTTGTGTCTTCTGTCACACTGTTCACCAAATAAGGGGGAAGGAACACAGAATTCTACTCATTTGCCTTCAAAACACACAGTGTCTGCACTTTACGGGGAATCCTGAAGCACTTTGAGACATCCTCTCAGTGTGAAACATGCAATACCAAAAGCAAAGATTATTATAATTCTGCTTTGTATCCGGTTATTATGTGGTGTGTCTCAGTTACACAGGGTATCACTTTCCTGTTTTACTTCGCTATTGGGGGGGGGAACAAAATCTCATGTTATTTATATGTTCCTCTCCTTGATGACCCAGGTAAACCCTGTTTTTCTGACCAGCAAGCTTTAGAAACACAACCAAATTGTCTCTCTTGCTCCTTCCTTACACTCATATCTCTCAACTCCCTTTTGAAGGCTTTAGCTATATCTTCGTTCAACAAACCAGGTGTAAACCTGGTCATTAAGTCAACAAATCTAAGCGGGAAGAGGTTATTGCTTAAGTTTCGTTTGGCTCGTGGGGTTTTCAGCTTACAATTATGTCTTCTGGTTTTGTCCCCGTTCTGGTTTTGCACAAAGTGGTTCACTTTATCCGCTTTATATTGATTCTTCGCTCAGATCACCCGCTCTCTATTTTCTTCCCAGTGAGAATAGATGTGGCTTCATTTTTCATTGCTGCATGATTATAACACATCCCTTTCTATTCCTCTATAGAATCGTTTCCATCTCCGCTGCATCATGTTGTAAGTGCAAGTAGCCACAACTGGGCACAGCACTCAAATCTCACCAATGCATCACAGAGTGTCCAGATTATTATTATTATTATTATTACTACACAGCACCGACAACATACCCAGTCACTACCACTTTATAGGATATCCTGTGAAGGATTTTGAGATGTCATCCCGATGTGAAAGGTGCTGTATCAATTGTAAGGATTATTATTTGCTGCCATACATTCTAAAGTCACTTTCAAAGCCTTTTCTCCACTATTGCACCCCAGGTTTCGGTTAAACTCGTACAATACAATACGAATTTACAGTCATGCAGCGCCTTTCACATTGGGAGGATGTCCCAAAGCATTCAACACTGCTTCTGTTGTGCAATTCCATTTGCTGGTTTGTGTTTTCAAGATAATGTTCACCATTCCTCGACATTAGTTTGTGTAATCAATTCATCCGTCCGTTTACATCTCACAAGATCACAAAATTGGTTCAGATGAAGAAGGTCCTTCAGCCCATCTGATCGCCATAGACCATTCTGAATTTCATCCCTTCATTAGGCTATTCCACAAAGCTTGATATCGTCTGCAAATTTAATGGCATATTTATAGAAAGTGGAAGCAGTGCAAGTCCCAGGACTCATTCCTGATGCTTCACTGACTGCAGCTGCTGGCATTATCACTACTCCGCTTTTCTATTATATAGATGGACATAGCTATTAATGTGTGCACAGCAATATCCTACAAACAGCCATAAAATATACAGTCAATTCACTTCACAGTGTATCCTGTGAAGGGCTTTGAGACGTCTCAAAGACGTGATAAGGCGCTGTATCAAATCCCAGGATTATTATTATTATAAAGTGAATAACCAGTTTTATCTGGGGGATTGTTGCCCAAGAAACTCTTTATGAGAAACGCCATAGGATCTTTAACATCCACCCAAATAGATAGATGGAACCTCAGTTTAAACATCTCATCCGAAGGATGGCACCTCCAACAATTAAGTACTTCCCCAGCACTGCATGGGAGTGTCAGTCTGTACTGGTAGTTGTACGGTCCAGAGTGGGACGACAACTGAGACAAACCAGCAACCGTTGGTTTGAAGAAACAAATTGAAGGGAATTCAGTACTCCAAGTGTTAAAAGTTTTTTTAAAAAAAATAGAAACTGCTCTTCTGTTATAGTTTCCCCATTAAATAATTTAAGCAAAGGCTTGAGCAGGAACCGAACAGCATATGGGGTTTCACAGTAGTGGAAGAATATTGAAGGATAAGTAATGAATATTCCTATGGGTTTTAGCCTGTACATTCCTAATGAATGATAAAACAGAATCTATGGGAACTTGTGCTAATAACTAACTTCAATTACCATATGCAATTTGAGTCTGACAGGCACTTATTAAACAGATTCCAGCTGTATCTCCCTGAAGAAATATCTTAATTACATAAATTTCCATATGTATAACAGTACATAATACAAGTCCGACAGAATTCTAATTGCATATGTTTATTAGAGTCAATCAGCATTTACCAATGATTTATCTATTGTCCCTGTCCATCATATTTAGTATATCCATAAATCGAGCCTGTGGTCTTCTATGGCCTATTAATCACAATCACACACAGTTTACACACCGTGTTTCTCTCAATGATTTAGCAAATAATACCAGGCATTCCATTTAAATTATATTAGCGGATCTGGGGAAGTTGAGCAGTGAAGTGCGTTCAAACTTTGATCGCTGCTCTTTCACTTTAGCGTCTTGAGTTCCACCTCCACAGGTGAGTGACCTGAACTCTGATAGACCATCGATGAAAGAATGGTCGAATAAGTGGAGGATTAGGTTCACTTTGCTGTGTGACCGAACCCAGAGACAAACATAGTATAACATAGAACATCACAGCACAGAAACAGACCCCTCAGCTCAACCAGTCCATCCTGTAATAACAACAATAATCCTTGCATTTGATATAATGCCTTATCACATCTTCGAGATGTCTGAAAATGCTTTACAGGATATGTTGGTAAAGTGAATTAACTGTATGTTTTGTGGGTGAAACATGGCAGCCAATTGCGCACAGCAGCGTCCCACAAACCGTGGTGAAATGTGTAAAGAGAGGCTACACAAAGTTGGGTAGAGTTTGTAAAACCGATGTGCTATCTCTGCCGTTCCTCCGGGTGTCTAAATGCAAACGTTTTGTGTTGTCTTTTGCCGGCTTCTCAGAAAAATTCAGTTTAAGATGGTGTTGAACTGTTTAGGCTATGATTAGCCACAGGCATAGCTAGCCCAGAATGCACAAGTGTTAATTCATTAAGGCTCAGCTCCCAAAGGACCTGCATAAAGTGCTAATAGAAGCGGCTGAGAGCTGTCACTTGGTGTTTAGCTGCCGCCAACAGTGGCCTACTTTTACTTATTACCATTAAGTCTGGGCTAATGAATAAAGCTTTATTCCTAGAATGCACCTTTCTAGCACTCGTTTAACTCCTTGGGGGGAGAAACGGTAAGAAATATTCTGCAATTAAACAATATCAAGGCGGTAACATTTTTCCAATTTTTAGTTTCTCTGTCGCACGCAGTTTGGTTGAGGCACAAAATGTTTCTGACCAAAATTCCCTTTTTTTAGAAATGCACTCGCCATTCCCGCTCAAAGTTTCCAATCTACGTTTCATTTTAGTGAATTGATCTCTTTCCCACAAATTGCAGGATTCCGATCGAAACCAGTGAAAAAGGTTTGGATCATAAATAATAATCCAGTTAACACACGTTTCACATCGGAACGATGGCTCAAAGTACTTCACAAGATTTGCTTGCTGTAAGGTGTATTTTTGTAGGAAAATGTGGCAGCCAATTTTGCTCACAGCAGTGTGCCACAAACGGCTGTGAGTGATCAGTTTTATCTGGGGAACTGTTGGCCAGGGAACTAAAAGGAAGTAGTGTCATGGGATTTTGAAAGTCCACTGCAACAGGTTTACTGTACCTGGGTTCAACACGTCCATCAGTGCAGCACTGCCTGGGAGCAATAGCCTAGACTGAGATCAGAGTTGATCTGAGTGGAGATTAATAATCTAATAATAATAATAATAAACCTTGCATTTGATATAGCGCCTTATCACATCTTCAAGACATCTCAAAGCGCTTCACAGGATATACTATGAAGTGAATTATTATTGTTACCTTCTTGGATCAAGCTTTCAGAAGAACTGCCCAACCTTCTAGGACTGATTTTGATTCTGGCACTCGCACCTTGGGATCCAGGTGACTTTTAATGCAATGTTGTATGGAGTGACTATACCACAGAGAGCCTTTGACTCTATCCTTCTTCATAGGAGGAGCAGTGTTGTTGGCTTTGTTAATGGAGAGAGATTTAACAACTGTTCATTTCTTGCAGCATCTTTGAGAATTGTGTGGTTTGATCTCAGGCCTATACTCCTGGTGACACCTTTTACCCTGAAATACACTATACAGCTGCTTTTCCCCATCCTTTCAGTTGCCTGACCTTCTTCATCATCCACATAAGTACTTTGACCCTTTATGGCCACTACTTCATCACCTGTTTCATTACACTAAATTGTGATCTGATGCCAGTAAGTAGCTGTTTTAAAAGGGATGTGCGACTCAGCAGCAAGTGCACTGTAAACCTTGTGACTAGTAGACAGGTGCCATCACCATTAGCAACTCTTTGGCTGAGATGGTTCCAAGTTCCCCAGTCAACCAGCCGGATCTTCTGCTCGTGAAACAGTACCTTTCAAGGTACCAATAAAAGGGTGTTTGGATACAGACCAAACTGGCATTAGATGCAACGACTGATACTTTGTTGAGTGCTTTCAGGTGATTGTGAGTGTTGGGTTAGCACTAGATCTAATCGAGTATTGCTGATGTCTGGAAAGGAAAGCAGATGTGTAAAGCTGCTGGTGACCTTGATGATCTGTGCCTCTGCTTCTTTTGTTTATAAGGGGCCTTAGTCTTCATAAGGAACATTTCTTTCCTCAGGACCTTGAAGGTATTTGACTTCAAATCTGGTCTGTATGGATGTGTGCTTTGAACAGAGGCAACTCCATTTACCCTCTGTTTCATGGTGTTGCTGATAAATATCACATCCAGATAAATTACACAGCCTCTTTCATTAACTTGACCATTGGAATGATTCACGATTGTCAAAAAATGCAGCTGATGCCAAACTGGCTCAAAGGCAATGAAGGTTTGTATGGAAGCAATCTAAACATAGCTACCAATTCGACCAGATGATAGGTCGAGGAGGACCAGGAGTTTGGAACCCCTCTCCTTAATGTACTGCAACTTGTGAGACAGAAATGTTCATCAAGGGACAGTGTTTAAGTAGGATCTGGTGTGTTCTCTCCTGCATTACTGAGCAGTACCTGGTATGTTCTCCTCCTGGTTGGTTGACATTGTATAGGCCATTCCGTCCAGTGTAAGTGGATTGAAGTTGGAGTCTGGATTGGTGAAAAGATGCAGGTTTACTGTTGAGAAATTCAGTATTTACCCACTAGATGTGTGATATCGACCTTACATATTCACCAGAGAGGTGACTTCCATTATTGCTTGTGTGTTCAGTCCAACAAACCGACTTACTATCAAATGCCACCCAGCATTTAAAGGGTTATATCAGCTTGATCTTCAAAGCATTCTGCTAACACATATTACGGCAATATTGAATGGAAAATAGTTTCAATTTGTTTTGTTTCTATTCACAGAACGGAATTATTTAATTACTGAGTACTTACTTTAGCAGAAATGACATTGCAGTATAAATATTAATTTTCGAGATAGTGTTACACTTTGTCTTGTTGTTATGGTTTTATTGTGACATGGTAATGAAACATGCACAGCGAGGCAATAAATATTGATCCCAAGCAACAGACTATCAGTGAGATCACTGCAGTATCTGTGCCAGCAAAGCTGATTATAACCATATTAATAATAATGATAATCCTTGCATTTGATACAAAGCCTTATCACGTCTTCGAGACGTCTCAAAGCGCTTCTCAGGATATACTGTAAAGTGAATTGACTGAAGTGGATTCCAATATAAAAGGCATTGGGGTTCAAGCTTCCATCCCTAGGACAGTTTTGGGGGGAGGGAGGGGGTAATAAAGGTTTATATCTGGTTTATCTGCATGCTACGTATTGCGAATTGGCGTTCACGACAAGTCCACAGTCAGTACAATTGGCAGTAAATCCTGAGAAGCGCTTTTGAGACGTTTTGACGATGCAATACGGTGCAATATTAACAACAACTTGTACTTATATAATGTCCTCCACACAGTGTAGCATCTAAGAGCATTTGAACAACCACAAATTACATTTGTATAGCGCCTTTCACATCGGGAGGAAGGGATGTGGAGCAGGCTGGAGCCTGCTGAGCGGACAGATTGATATGGCCACAGGTCACAGAGGTAGGAAGGAGCAAAGCTGTGGGGGGCTTTGAAGGCGAGGATGAGGATTTTGCATCTATCCTCTGGGGGTAAAGTTCAAACTCATCGCACACAATAATATTTTGCTTCGCTCGTTTCTCCATTAATATATTCTAACAACTTGTATTCATGTAGGGCCCTTCACTCAGGACTATTAAATGTGAGGATTAACACGTTCATTGGCCGGCCACTTTTGGGTCCATGTGGGAACACTCTCTCACATGTGGGGTTGGAAGCAGAAGTTATAAATTCAGATTTGTATCTTCACATTTGGGTCCATTCTGAACCCAGAGCAACGGGGAGAAAGCATAGAGAGCAGGAGCAGGGAATGAAGATGTGCAGTGACCAGGTTGAGTTCATTGCCTTGTCTTCTCATTCATTATTGTCCAAGTAACATGAAGAGGTGGGTTAGTTTTTTTTTTGCAGGAGTGAGTAATTCTGCCCCACAAGGGAAAGGATTGTCTTTAACCAGTGCTCAGGGCCTTGTTATCAAACAGGTCACCCCAATTTGTCAATGCAGAGCTGAAAACCTTTTACTAGCGAGTCTACATTACTTAAAAATCCGAGCAGGACTGAGAAATGAGCCCCAGAAGACTAATAAACCCACAGTTTGAATTATCATTGCTTTCATATACATTTTACCACATCATAATTTGCAATTAATGGGAGAAATTAATATTCTGAGGTACAGCAATAAAGCAGAAAGAGACATATAGAAACATAAACTAATTTGACAATAAAATGAACTTGATAAAACCATTTTACGCAATAATATTTTGCTTCGCTCTTTACTCAATTAATATACAATATTATAATGACTTGTATTTATGTAGCGCCCTTCACGCAGGATAATGTCTCAGAGCTCTGCATAATGGTGGGATTGTACAGCAAGCAAAGGAGAAAGGGGAGGAAGCAAAGGGTTATAATCCCTTCAAAAAAATAAATCAATAAATAAATTGGTCACTCATTTCCCAACTGTTTATGGGACGCTGCTGTGTGCAATTGGCTGCTGCGTTTCGCCCACAAAATATACAGTCAATTCATTTTACAGAATATTCTGTGAAGCGCTTTGAGAAGTCTCGAAGATGTGACAAGGAGCTGTATCAAATACAAGGATTATTATTATTATTAAAGACCATAGGCCCATTTGAAGAGGTAGGTCGTTTGAATCAGGTGAGATTTAAAACATGTATTGCATATCATTGCTTGTTCTTTTAAGACTTTTTTGCATTGTTTTCAGCCACATTTTGCCTTTCTGAGGTCTCTGTTTATGTAGCATTTCTGAGAGTTCCTGAATCTGGCGAATTGTTGGATTCAGTCTTAACACTGAAGTCACTTTCTTTAAAAGTTCTTTCAAGAAACTGAGTAGAAACCAGGCTCAAAACTAAATCTGCCAAATTCCGGGCGCTCTGAAATGCACCGTTAATAGAGTAAATCTAGACCCAGGTGAAACTTCTCCTGAAAGTTTAGCTCCAAGTAGTCAAGTGTGTAGCACCCTTCACGCAGGACTATTAAATGCGAGGATTAAAACGGATTAATTGAGGGAGGTTTGAGCACATTCTGTAGGTAGATGCAAATGAAAGCCTCATGGGGTGAATGGCCTATTGTCATGTCATGCCTTCTTATGTTTCTTTACTCATAACCTTTGCCTCCATTAAGAACTATTCAACAGTCGGGCTTTCTTATATTTTTGCCTGTAATGTTGGAACCAAAGTTTTTTGAGAACGATTGCGGGCACTGTGGCTTTAAACACAAAAGAGAATATGAATCTTTCAATTCTATTCCCACGTTTTTTGTGTAATTGTTAAACACTATCTTCTCTATCCTTTTGACCAAAAATCCCAATTTGTGGCTTTTCTGTTTACGTTGTGCCCTCAAACATTGTTTTTCTCAAGAAATACACAGAAAACTGGCAAGGCAGGAAAGAGAACTTGATGACAAAGTACATCAAACACTTCTGGGACTTGGGTTCAAATCTAATCCGAACTCGAAACCTCTAAAGTCTCCTCTTTTCTATCCGTAATTAATTTGCAATTGCTAAAGAGCCAAACAAGACTTTTGGCTCTTGGAGTGAGATTTGAATTCAGTGCAAAATTGGGGGCAATTGGAAGCTGAGCTGAGATTGACCAATATCCTTTTACTTTTTTTATTTTGCACCGAGAATAGAACGACAACTTGCATTTATATAGCGCCCTTCATGAGGCGTAGCGTCCCAGAGCGGTTCACGGTGGCGGAGTCTGACAATGAGTTCCAGAGTTTCGGGGCGTAGTGGCTGAAGGCACGGCCACTGATGGTGGAGTAGAGGGGACGAGGGACAAACAGGAGCCAGCCGAGCGGAGGCAGCGGTTGGTGGAGGTGGGGTGGGGTGGAAGCAGATCGGATAGGTAGGGAGGTACCTGCGAGGGGATGAAGGGCTTTGAAAACGAGTGAGAGGATCTTGAAATCGAAAACCAAGTAGCACACAGCTCAAGGGTCCTCCTCCGAGTCGGCTACAAACAGGGTAAAACGTGAGCTGCAGATTCCCCCACCGCTCGCTGTAAACAATGGGTGTGTAGAAACGGAAATGGTTCTGGGTCTGGAATTCTATGTATTTAAAGCCGTGGCATCCTGGCTGTGGTTTGACGCAGAGCGTATTTCAGAACCTTAAAATAAGCCGTGTGCTCGGCCGATCCCTTTTTGATTTGAGAAACAGGGCGCTTTCACAAAGCTTTCAACGCAGGGGAACACTGTCCACTTAGAGCTAATCTCATCAAATATTGAGGGGTGCTGTGGAAATATTAAGCCCATGTATTGCAAATGAACATTGAGACTGACGCTGAAGCATCTCGATAGATAAAGGAACCACCAGCTACAGTTCGAGTGGTTTAAAAACCTCATTTATATCCTCAAAGCTCCAGCTGCAAACCTTTATATTATTTGTGGCGATGAGGAGCTGAGTGGAGGAGAAGAGGGGATTGATATTCATATCAATAAGTGTCTTGCTTCTTCTCTTACCGAATTTTCAAACCATTTAAACGCGATTTACTAGGAAAATATGAGGGAAGAAACCTGGAGGAGTCAAATTAGTGGTTTATTTTAATGTTTTGATTTAAAGAAAAAGTTTGCCAAAGGTTGAAAAGGTTTCTTTTTAAAATCTACCAATTATTATTGAAGGGATTTTGAAGGGATTATTACCATCAAAATAATAAAAATAATAATTTGGTCACTCAGTCCACGACTGTTTGTGGTGACGCTGCTGTGCGCAATTGGCTGCCGTGTTTCGCCCACAAAATATACAGTCAATTCGATTTACAGTGCATCCTGTGAAGCGCTTTGAGACATCTGGAAGACGAGATAAGGCGCTGGATCAAATGCGAGGATTGTTATTATGATGAATCACGCGAGAGACATTTTTTTTTCTCTTTCTAATTTTTCGAAACATTTGCGCTCAGAGACTGGAGCCACCCCTCATCATGGGACCTGCCTCAGTGAGGCTGAAAACTGCCACACAAGACTGACATTACACACTGATGCAGCGTCTGGGCTAAAGTATTCATTGCCGTGTACTTAGCTCTCTTGCCCTGAATGACTCCTCCAACCCAGTTTCCCAGATGATATCATCAGCACTCGCTGCTTAACTCACCAGAACGGCACAAATAATAATAACTATAATAGTAAACTTTGCTTTTGATGTAGCACTTTATCCCTCGTCAAAATGTCTCAAAGTACTCAATGTCCTACAAATAGCCATTGAGTCAACCAGAGTTTTTTCGCTGGGGGATTGCAGTGAACGAAATATCCGTCTCTTTGAACAGTGCCGTGGGATCTTTAACGTCAACAACGACTACAACAACTTTGCATTTGTATAACGGCCTTCACGCTGGGCAGCGTCCCGGAGCACTTGTCCACCCGAGTAAGCAGGCGAGACCTCAGTTTAGCGTTTCGTCCAAAGGAAGGCACCTCCCAACAACGCAAACACTCCCAATAGCTCGATATTGGATTCTCAACCCGAACTCTTAGCCAAAAGTCTCACGTGGGACTTGCATCCAGGCTAACAACCTTCAGACTCAGAGGTGAAGGTGCCCCCAACTGAGCAAGACTGACAACTCTCTTCCATCATTTGTTTCTCTCTGGGGGAAATACTGTATTTACTTTGGATCAATAAATACTTCCATAACAGTGGCTCTCATAATACATTCATGAGGGGACTGACTGATTCAATGGCTCAGATACAATGAGAGTGATTGGGGTGGTTCCAAACACAGCCCTTGTGTTTGTTTGTTATCGCTTGTTTTAGGTCCTGTCAGACAAACATACTCCAGTCAGTCAAAGCTCACTTTGCCGCTGGGTTAAGACAGAGAATTACAGATATTTAATAGCATTTTCATTGTGAGATTTTCTGAGGGAAAGAAACAAATGCGGATGAGTGGCAACTTAACAATGTTGCCTGAGTCCATTCTAACCGACCTATTACTGAAATGGGTTTTAAAAAAAATAGCACAATGTAATTTCCTTGTAGCCTGGCAAGGTTGGGCTGGTGAGCGAAAAAGTTCTGATCGAGTATAATAATAATAATCCTCGCATTCGACATAGTGCCTTACCACGTCGTTGAGACGTCTCAGAGCGCTTCACGGAATATATTGTGAAGGGGTTTCACTGTGTGTTTCGTGGGTGAATCGGGGCAGCCAATTGCACACAACAGTGTCCCACAAACAGCCACGAAGTGAGTATGACTTTTTTTNAGAAACAAAACCTATCTTTGCTGTGTCAGCCTTAGTACTGACAAGAAAATAAAGGTGTGCTGCCTTCAATACAGAGGGTTCTAAATAATAATAATAATAATCCTTGCACATCACAGGTTCGAGACGTCGCAAAACATTTCGCAGAGTATACTGTGAAGTGAATTGACGGTATATTTTGTGGGTGGAATCACAAAAAAATTGTCACGTCTGGACTCTTCATGTGTGTTAAACATCTGGCAATGTGAATAGTGGAACGTTGGCAGCACTTCTTGTTCAAAAGGAATATATAATAACAATCCTTGCATTGGATATGACAATGGAATTGACTCGAAGTGCTTTACAGTAAACACCGTTAAGTGTCTCTGTAGGAAAATGGACAGTTGCATTCTACAGAAAGGAGGTGAATGATCAATTTATGTGGAGGATCATTTGAGGCCAGGATACCAGGAGAAAACTCTGCTGATCAAAGGGCCCCATAACTTTTTAATAATGCTTCCAAATTTTGAATAGAAAAATAATCGTTCTCTGTCTAGTAGGCTCTGAAATTCAATTGAAACTGGGTTGAGATGCAGAGGTGGAATGGGAGTGTTGTTTGGTCTGAAAATTCGCAATGATGTAGTACCATCACAAATACGTTTCATAATAATAAGAATAATTGGCGCCTCATTACATCGTCAAAATGATTCATAAATGATAATATTAATAAAACTTGCATGTGATATCACACCTTGTCACTGCAAAACATCTCAAAGCACTTACAGTAGAATAATTCCTGTAAAGTGTAATGACCGTAAAATTTGCAGGTGTACATGGCAGCCAATTGTGCTGGGAGAAAGTTTCTGCGAAGTGAGAACGATGCCACGTGGCGAGAGCTTGAACGTGAATTGCCACCAGGTCACAGCTATAGTTTCTCAAGTTGGAGTTAAGTGTGAGGGCTTCCTTGGAGATACACTATACCCTTGGGGAGGGAGGAAGGGAGGGAAGGGACGGGAGTGAGAGATGGGAAGGGAGGGTGGGATGGGAGGTATCTGTTTTACTCCACGTGCCAGTCAGTGGTTGGGCGAGGACAGGATGCGGTTTTGGCTACAGTGTCATGCATGGCCACCAGCCTGGAGGCACTCAATGACGAACCTCGGAGCAAGGCTCTGAAGTATGGATGTTGGTTGACCCCAGCCTGACTCAGCGACCTCAGGAAAGGAGGGAGGAAGGAGTGGGAGGTGGGAGGGAATGACAATTTTTATCAAAACTATAAAAAAAATTATCTAAAAGAGCGCACGGCGCCAGATGTGATGTGATTGGCAAACGAAGCCACATGAAAGCATCCGCTGAGTATCAGCCCCGCTTTTGTTCGCTCCCCACCCCCCACAGTTTCGACCGAGCTGACAAGACTGTTTATCGGGGTGGGGGTGGGGGGGGGGGGTAGTGTGGGGAGGGGAGGGGGTGGCAGGCGAGGGTAAGAAACTCTTTGTTTCGTCGGCTTTCACCAAAAACGTTTTGCCAACCCTATTGAAGATGGGATCTGAACGCACGTGAAAAGCCACGGCTCTGCGAGAAGCCCCGCATCGGTTTCGCCCGAGACCTCTCCGCCCAGGCTCGTCCGTCCGGTCGCTCACTCCGTAACCCCCGTCAATAAGCGCTGAACCACAACAGGCCGCTGAAAAGCCCCCTGAAATAACAGCAGCTTCTGTGTCCGTGTGGCAAAGAAAAGTATCAGGTTCCAACAGCTCAGCTTCTCGCACACAGGTGTCAGCTTGTAACCCAACCAGAGTTGAGAGGTCCAACCTCTCGCTCCACACAAAAAAAAATCACTTGATTCAAAAGAAAGTCTCTGCTTGCCAGCCTGAAATCAGGCCTGTTTCTGGGGGAAGGGAGAGGAGGGGGTGTGGGATAGGGGATGGGGAATCGGGATGGGGGTTGGTGGGGCGTGGGGGGGGGGGGTTGGTGGGGAGCAGAGAATTTAATGTCGATGAGTGTCGCACCAGTCGTCCAAAACAGATGTTTTGAATTCTCCGAAATAATAATACGGGATATTTTCAGATCTTTTACTGATTTTGCATCACTGCGGATTTCAGCCCAGGGTTTTTCTTGAGCCCCTGCCAAGCCCTGTGCTATTGGAAATAATAAACCGCTTGCATCTGAAAAAACAGAACGAGGCTTTATATAAAAAAAAATGAATGTGTACCATGTAAGGCTAGAAATGAAAGTGAGGAAGCTTAAAGGAACCAACATTGGGGCAGGATCAAAGAAAGCTTCTTTGCACCGTGCTTAAAAAGTTTTTTTTTCCGTTTATTTGACTAGCCCGTGAAATCAAGGCAGCTTTTGTTCCCCTGCTCTTTTTTTCTACTCTGACTGATGCCGTGCTGAGCGCTGCTAAAATACTGGTAAGTTTCATCGGGCGTCTGTTAGTGTTAGTGGAGTCTCATGCCAGGCACTGTGGCCTATGCAGTATTACCTCTGAGCAGAATCTGGGTTTGATTTCAATCTGACGGCTAACGTTCTCTCCCCCACCTCTCCCCCCACTCCCATCCTTAACGTTTTTTAAAAAAAATTTGGAGCAAAAGAGATCGAAATGAATCAGACTTTCTTTAAACACTTGTCCAATAGTTTTTTTTATTTATAAGTCTCACTTATACACACACACACATGCGCACACCACGCACACACACACACACACAACCTTATCACAACCTTATGACTTCCACTCTGCACATCTGTTATACGTTATGCTGACAGGTGGAAAACCCCGAAACTGAGCTGAACACCTTTGACTTGTTGCAACTAATGCCTGGTGAAGCAATCTTAAGAACATCTTATTCTGCCAGCGCAGGGAAAAAAAACTATAAGAAGAATTCTTCACAGGATCCACAAGATCAATTTGGATGAATAAGGTCCTTTGGTCCATTTGATCTCATCCCTCCAGAACACCCACCCTCCTATCACAACATCAACACACTTTTTAAATGAGTCCAGTGTCGTGGCTTCAACTGTTTTTTCTTGCAACCTGTTACAGTCGTTAATCGCCCTCTGGTTAAAGAAAAACTTCCTGGTGCCTGTCCTGAAATTGCCCTTTGCGACTCTCCTACTATCTTGGTGCATCTTAAAGTCAGGTTTACCTTCTCTGGGTTTACTTTTTAAACCCTTTTAAAAATTGTTGTACACCTCTGAATCGTCTTCTCTCAAGACTGGACAAAAGTAACAAATTGATATTGTGAAAATCTTCGAAAAATCCAGCGCCCAATAACTCCCCAAAATTCCAAGTGGAATTTTTCCAAATAAAATAAAAATCGACGGTGGATTGCAGCTTTGAAATGACGATTGGCGGATCGTTTTTTCCGGGGGTAATAATCCCTTCCAAAATATATATATAATTTGGTCACAAAATCCACGACTGTTTGTGGGACACTGCCGTGCGCGATTGGCTGCCGCGTTTCACCCACAAAATATACAGTCAATTCACTTTACAGTATATTCTGTGAAGCGTCTCGAAGACGTGATAAGGCGCTACATCAAATGCAAGGATTGTTCTTTTTATTATTATAAGATAGAAACCTACACACACTTAATAGTAAAGGTATGATTGTGAAGTGGTTTTGAAGAACTACTTTTTTACTGCAGTGACTCGTGCTCTCTTGACTATAGTAAAATAACCCTCGTCACCACAGAAACCAACGTGAAAGCCCATAGTAAACCACTAGAACCACATGGCACACTAAGCAATCAGCAATCAGCTTGGTTTCCTGTGTTCAGGACACAGTGCAAACAGAACAATTTGCTTGTGAAATTGGAAAAAAAAGTAAATGTTTTGCTAACTTTTATCATACATAAAGCAATCCAGAGCATGGTGTGTGTGTGTGTGTAGTATCGCAGAATCAATCACACGTTATTGCGAATGTCCAAACTAACAAACTTACACTAAGTCCTGAAATAAACCTTTAAGATACTCAGGCATAGTATTTTGTTGTATCAAACAGTTCTGTTGAACTTGACAGCTGCCAAAGTGGTGTGCAAGCTTCTTCAGTGCTGCACACGCTCTGAAATTCATACATTTATAGCAGGAATTTTAATTAATGCACATTCAAACACTCACACACACTCCCATTCCCCCCCCACACACACACACACACTCACACACACATGTTAAAGTGTGGTCTATCATATTGATAGTTCAAAATAGTGATTATTTAACAGGAAATCCCGTTATAAAAATGAAACGTAAAGATCTCTACCTTTGGGACTGCAGAACATCCACAAAATATAGTCAATTTGGCGTTCAGTATTCACCCACAAAATAACCAGTCAATCCACTTTACAGTATATTCTGTGAAGAGCTTTGAGACGTCTCAAAGACATGATGAAGCCCTATATCAAATGAAAGGATTATTATTATTAATATTATTATTATTTATTACCTTTGGCCATCAGCGCATGACGGACCACATTGTCTTCCAAATTGCCTCTGTTTTGGCCGGTGTGGCTACATTATGTACAGCAGAAATCCCTTTTCATGGTGGGATTTCTTCTGTACATAATGCAGCACTGTTTGATGCTAAAACACTGTAATATCCAATCCATTTATTAATTCGCAAGAGTTACATTCAACTGCCTAACTCCACTGCTTACCATAAAAGAGAGCGGCCCTTTCAAACATCCAATTCAATTTGAATAAACATTTTCAATGAAAATGATCGAACCCTGTTGTAGCAAACACTTGCTAACAAGTCTCCTGTTGCAATACTTCACAAAAAACATCATTGGATGGTTTAGGGAACACAGACGTTCACATGATAATTCAATCTCTATTTCAGCCTCAACGGAGAAATTGATAGACTTTTCTGAGCTCTGTGCAATTGGCAAGAGTGTGGGGTTGTGATCTGCCAATGTTCTGTGGCATCAGGGCTGCAACGCGACTGACGCTCACATCATTGTTCCCGATGCATTTGGCAAGAGTGCACCAAACCAAATGACGTCAATGGATCCGAACTAAGTTACACTGGAAGCATATGACAGAGGGAGCACACCAGCCTTGTAAAGACCGGACATATTGTGTAAATTGACAGACCGTGTAATGTGAAAAATGCAGAGCATTTGTTAGACTCATCCAAGTAAATTGTTTACTGTACAATTGGGTATTATGCAGTTGAGTGGGAGTAATGCATTTTGGGGGCCATTAGTCTGTGATAGTGTAATGGCATTCATAGCACTGTATAAAGCTTTGGGACAGAGCAGACAATCTGGGGACAGACTGAAGAGTCGGGAGTACTTTGTCATTTGGAAACGTGTGATTATCGACTCGGTTCACCGCAGGCATTTGGAATCTTTGCTCCACTCCCATATCTGGATCCTCGATGTCTCGTCAGGCAACTCCAGGGGCTTCAGCTGCTTGGCAGCATGTAAACCGAACTCTGATGTTTGTCAAGATCATGGGGGGGGTGGGGGGGTGCCTCAGTTCTCGCACCCCTCCCCTCCCCACCCCCGGAAGTGGGGAAGCACGGTGTGTTGCCTCCTTAGCACGAACTCTGAAGTGGCAGCGTTCTGACTAAACAAGACGCGATTTTTACAAGGGGCTGGGGGGCTTGGTACTCTTACATTGCGTGTCCAATGATTCTGTTCAAACGAAAACCCTCCCAATCTCCCGCTTTGTTTCTCTCAATTTCAAGCGCGGCCCAGAGTGAAGGGCCCCAGATAAATGCAAGTTGTTGTTGTTGTTGTTGCTTCTCCTGCATTGTGACATCTCCTCTCAACGAGCAGACACCGCAGACACAGATTAAAGTGGAGAGGTGCGTGGAGTGTTGACGGGTTGTTTGGCACCGGGGACTTTTGGAGTCGGTCTGGCCTTTTTTGTACGGGCTGAAATTCAGCGGAGGCGACCACTAGGGTGCAGTTTACACAGCAGCAGATGTTATTTCAGTTGCAGTTTGAACTTGAACTCAATGTTTTACTGTATTGTTTTCCGAACTGCGCATGGGTTTTTTTTTAATGCTTTTGACCAAAGTGAGAGGTTCCGCGATGGTATTCTAGCCAAATGACGGATGCTCTGGAGGGATGAAATCCGCCAGATACTTGCCCTGGCAACCAACTACCACTAAGTACCTCAGCCCCAATCTTCCCATTGTCAAGTGCAGACACTGGGAGCATCTGGGAGACGTCTGGGACGGACTGGGCTGTGCTCATGAGCACCAACGTGCGAGTCTGCGATCAAACCCCAACAAACAAACAACAAGCGAGTCTCACGCTGACATGTTCCATAAGGCTCCGATGCATGAACCATCAAGTTTTACCCTGGAATAGGGGGCAGCAAGCTAATTAAAGCTTGAGGCAAGAGAAGGTACTTTAATTAACCTGAGCTCCCTGGTTCCAGCTGCATCACTCATGTTAATGAAGGGTTCAGGGCGAGGCATTACAACATTTATTGGAGGTAAGCAGTTTCTCTTTGCTGTTTTCCTGTTGACAGTGACTCACTCACAGTCTTTGTTTGGACCAGAGCTTTACAAGGTCTGACTCTCTCTCTATTGGTTCAGCGGCTTGGGACATCCTCTCGATGCGAAAGGCCCTGTACAAATGTAATTTGGTGGTGGTCGAATGGATGCAATTTTTCTCCTTGTTTACTTTTTTTTTGTGTGTGAATGTTGACTTCTTTGGAAAAGGTTTCTCAAAATAAAAATAATTTGTCTTCAAATCCATAGACTTTAATCCCAAATCATTCACCCCTGGGGGTAGCCATTTGTTTGAATGTTAGGTTTTGCTCTGAAACACCAGGTTAGTCTCTATGGGCCGAGTGAGCATCTCCCTTTGCTGTCATTTATGGTTCAATTAATATGATCCAGGCCTTTTAAACATTTCTGAGTGTCATGAATGAGAGGCAGATATGCCAGGTTATTTACTCAATTACTGTGCGCAATTGGCTGCCGTGTTTTGCCCACAAAATATACAGTCAACTCACTTTACAGTACATTCTGGGAATCCCGTCTCGAAGATGTGATAAGGCGCTATATCAAATGCGAGGATTATTATTATTATGGGGCTATTATATAAGATTACACTGGACTTTCTGACTCAGAATCAAGTATTGAATCACTTGAATTACCAGCTTAACCTGGGTTTCCCTCAATAATCAAACACAGCCTTACATTACACTGCACCACAACTAAAGGAACTAGTGAAGGACCTCTGTCAATTTTGATTTGTGACTGGCACCTCAACACTGCTGGCATTAAACATCTCAACATGGCCCTGACCAGGGCTTAGTGTTTAATTTATGTATCATGATGTAATGGTGATTAAAGTACTTGCATGCCAATATTTTCTGCAATGGGGTCAACAAACCAAAGATTCAACGGGAAATGGTCGAGGAAAGGAGGTTGCCTCCCACAAAGAGTATTTTTCGTGCAACTTTATTTTAACAATAATAATAATCCTTGCACTTGATACAGCGCCTTATCACGTCTTCGAGACCTCTCAAAGCGCTTCCCAGAATATACTGTAAAGTGATTTGACTGTATATTTTGTGGGCAAAGGAGGGCAGCCAATTACACACAGCAGTGTCCTACAAACAGTCATGGACTGAGTGACCAAATTATTATAAACATTTTAAAAAATTTTTGAAGTGATTATTATCCCCAGAAAAGCGATCCACCAATTTATTAACAACCGGGTTCCTATTTACTGCTAGTTAAACAGAGGTGTGTGGAGTAAGGAAACTTGTTCAACGTTTCACCCTGTCCGGGAATTGAACCCAGGTCCAATTGCTAGCGAGCCGAGGGCTCTAACCACTACGCTACAGGACTCCAGGAACATGCTAAGAGGCTTTGAGGATACGCGAAGAGCAGCCTGGTCACAAACGGGGGAAACGGCAGTGAAATTGTGACGGGCCCACTGATGGTTTCAGACACGGTCAATTAATCCGGTGTCTCTCTTCATTCCTGTGCCTGTTTTGTGCACCTGTGATCACTGCCACTGAGAGGTGGGTGGAAAATTTGTAATCTGTCACTGACATTTTTTTTGGCCAAATCGCTCGGGTAGAGAGGAAATTAGAATAGGTTTTTTTCATAGAACTTGTGCCATGCTAACGCTGAGCCAAGTTCATAAAAGGGGGCTGAAGAGGGGGGTGGGGGAGGTAAGGATGTTGTATTTGGCTCTGCTTCTATTTGACTGCAGCTGTTTTTTTTCAAAAAGGGAAAAAAACACGACCAAGCCAGACATCTGGATCTAATTAGATGAGTATGCAACACAACGCAAGGTAGAAAAGAATTCTTCAGTTACCTCACCGAATGCTGAAACCTGCCAGGTTTGATCTATTTGGAGTCCTGTAGTTCAGTGGTTAGAGCAATCGCCTCGCAAGCCAGAGGACCTGGGTTCGATTCCTGGGCAGGGCAAAATATTGGGCAAGTTTCCTTACTCCACACGCCTCTGTTTACCTAGCAATAAGTAGGAACCCGGTTGTCAGTCAAATGGCAGATCGCTTTTCTGGGGGAAATAATTCCTACAAAAAAAATTTGATCACTTCAATCCACAACTGCTTGTGGGACACTGCTTTGGATGCCGTATTTTGCCCCCGAAAAAATACAGTCAATTTACTTTACAGTATATTCTCTGAAGCGCTTTGAGACGTCTTGAAGATGGATTTATTTGAGATGGTCTTAACAGAGAGGTAATTTCCCCTTATTGCAGTTTTAAGTCTGTTTCATTCATTTATCATTGAGCAGTGTTAGGTGGTCAGTTGGTTTTAGCGTTGGTTTATTGATTGATGGGATTCAATGTAATTTCAGCATCAGCGGTTATTTGACCCATCATCTTTCATGCTGTCCACTACCATATTCTTGCTCTTACATCCCCCTCCACCAAACCCCTTCATAAATCTTTGCTTATTGATCACGGGATTGTCATTGACAGCAAAATGGGGACTTCAAACGGCCAAACATTTGAAGAAACTAGTGTTGCTGATTAGTACATGTTCATGTATGAAACCTGTATGAAAAACATTATTGTGTTGCAATATGTGTTTGAGTATCACTTGAGCGTGACATTGGCATGAAAATGACTGTGGCTCCTCTGACTCCCTTAAAAGGTGATGATCTCCATTTAACATCTGCTGTAAACCGAAGACTTGCCTGTTCAGTACACAATTACAGAGGCCTGTTTAAACACAAAGCTTTTCACACTTATGTATGACAGCAATCTTCACAGCTGTTCACACTGCCTTGTGCCTCTTCTGTCTTGTACCACTGTAGCTCTTCTTCCTGTATGCACTGTCTGTCCCTGGGTGGTGATGAAGACTTTAACTCATTTCTCATCTGAGGAAAAGCTTGAACTTCAACTGCAACGTACATCTTCACTTCAGACATTCCATCGCAACGTCTATGCTGTCTACGTTTCTATAGAAAACAAATCGTGTTTGTGTATATTCTATTCCGCTTATATTTATGTGTGCATTTGCTATAAAGAATATGTACAGCAGAGTGTGTGAATTTTAGTGATGTTTTTGTCCTGGCTTCTGGAGCCATTTAAGAAAACAGCTTCGATTGCGATGAAAGGATGGTTAAGTGGATATTCTGGAAAGACGAGATTAAATTGGACAAACTGCCTTCTTCGTTTGAACTTCTTGCGATCTTTCTCTGTTCCCTCCTTTCCTCCGTGGCCAAAAACTTATTACCTCCCAAAAGTCCACGTCAAACCATAATGAAGATTCAATGTGATCTTTTCTAGGTCAATGTTCAGGTGAATGACAGCCAGTGATCAAACCACCTCTTGAAGATGTATGGCTTGTGGAGCATTTAATGTCGATTCTGCCCGCGAGAGATCTTATTTCTTTCTTGCGTGGACAATTTTAGTCAAAGATGGTTGAGAGCAGATATCCAATATTGTGTCTCTGATTCAAGTCCAATCCTGAACTCCTGGATGGAAGGAGATGTCTGTGCAACAAGCTGAGTTGGCTCTTGTTGTAAATTTACTGTGTTTAACACTTTTGCAAACATGCCAACATGCTGTTAAAATTAGCCTTAGCTAAAAGGCTGCACAAAAGGGAAAAAACATCTGTTTACTTTGCAGTGGCCTTTGGGGAAGTATCAATTGTGAAGCACCACATCCTGCAGGCAGAAGAAAAGGTGACTCATTATCTGGTCAAAGTCCATAGGTCAGATGAATAGGGACATCATTGTAAATCTCAATCGAAATTCTCCAGACAGTTGGAAGTTCATAGAAGGAAATGCCCATCAAGATTGATGAGTATCCTATGACTCATCTATTCTCCAGATACCTTTGAGACAGGAAATGTATTCATAACACCACATTAAGAGCTCCACTTGCCAATGTTTTAGGATGCGCAATATCCACTTCACACTATTTCTGTGGAGGGATCCTTTCATTAATTGGATATGGGAATTCTCACTTGACCAACCCAGTTGGTATGTAAGTCTTCAAGGGGCAGATGTACATACAAACTTATATATAGGCGGACCAAGTTACTTTTCTGATTTTGGACATCATAGAGGGTTGGGACATGGACACCTGTCTTCAGTTGTTCCCAGGCCTAGTTCCTGAACTCAGCCGGGCAGAACAGAGGAAAGAGGACAGAGTTAATTATCCCAAACTGCTCTCCCTTCCAACAGTTAAGTGAGATCAGGAAGACGTCAGCATTCTGCTCACTGGATTGGAAAGTTGTGGATTCAAACGCCTCTTTCTAAGATTGTCGCTGAAACTAATGTTTAAAAAAAAATGCCTGAAATGACTAAGTCGATGCCTGAAGTAACTCGTAATTTTGTTTTTGGTGTTTGCACATCTGCTTCATCTTCTCATCTTCTCACCTCAACTTCCATCCGATCCCACAAAGAAACGTGGACCCCAACAACCAAAGGATCAACCTTCCGATCATCGGCTAAATTCACCGTTTACATTCCCAGGCAGGTCTCTTGACAGATGTATCAAACTGAAGCAAGTTTCCGTAGTGCTGTTATTGAGTATCAAAGAGAATCCTTTGAACCCAAAGGGAACGAACATCCATTGCTTTGCGCTGCAGATGAATCCGTGGTTTGTATCAAATCGTGGAGGAAAAGCCAAAGGTCACCATTCCTTCCTTTGAAAAAGCAAGGTACTGTTTCTCTTTCATTTGTTCATCAAAGTGACGATCCCTTTAGACAAATTGACTACAGGGGTAACGTAAATATTCCAGCAAAGTCTGAGTGCTGCTCCCTGCTTTGATTTTTATTAAGGATTTCTTTATGGGTCACAATAGTTGAACTGTCCATTCAGAACCCTGTTTGCAACTTGATACCCGACTGCCGGTTGGTGGTGAGTGTGCACAGTTCATTGTCTGTCATCAAGCATCGGTCTATGATGGACAGCTCTGCTTAAATAGGAACAGTTATTTCACATTTCTTTGCGAAAACTAATGGTTCTTCCATGGAATTACCCCAAACGTCGTAGCACAGAAACAGGACATTTGGCCCACCTTGTCTGTGCCGCTGATTATATTCCACGTGAGCCTCCAACCCCTCCTCATCCCCTCTCCCTTTTATTCTGTTTGTGGGACACTGCTGTGTGCAATTGGCTGCCGCGTTTTGCCGACAAATATACGGTCAATTCACTTTACAGCATATCCTGTGAAGCGCTTTGAGACGTCTAGAAGACGTGAAAAGCGCTATATCAAATGCAAGGATTATTATTATTAATAATCCCTGAACCCCTGGCACGGAATCACCAAAACCCATTAGCAGTTTTCCCTCACAGTTTCTGCTGCTGTTTGAGACAGCTTTGCAGCTTCCCAACACTGCTCACGCTTGCGTCTCAGCTTGGCTCTGTTGGTAGCGAGTGGCTTCAATGAGGATCGGACCCAATCGTGGACATGAAGTAGGGCACCAATTACAGCAAGCGTGTCAGTGGCAATGGTGAGCTTGTCAGTTACAAGAACAACGACTTGCACTTATATATATATATATAAATATAGCGCGCTTCCCACACGATAGCGTCTCGGAGCACTTCACAAGAATTGCTTCACATCCCTCCTTTCACCTGACCCAGCAGATAAACAATTGCAGTGCCCGTGAGTACTGTTGGGATGATATTGTACTGAACAGTAGAACCACAGGATACGGTCTGCGATTGAAGTGGAGTAAATTCTGTGGAAACACTACTTCAGTGAGCGTGTAGCAAATTTATGGAACAGGCTCCCGAGGGAGATGGTGGAAGCAGAAAATGTTGTTTGTTTCAAGAACAATAATATCTCAGGATACAGTATATTGTTTGGGACACAAAGTAGCCAGTGATTGCCAGGAAGGCCAACTAGATGGACCTTGATTTTCTTTCGCCCAGCAAATTCTTTTGTTCTTATATAAATTATATATTGGGATTACCCTATTGGTCGAGAAATTGTCAATCTGACAAGGTTTAAAGCCCAATGGGTGAAATCGATTGTTTAGACCATTCGATGGTGGTTACCTTTTGTAAGACCCAAGACCACTGAGAAAGACACAACATTAGCTCTTTCCTATGTACCTCTCACCCTCCGAGAATTGTCAACTCCCAGATGTTTATGATTTCCCCTCTCCCTACCCTCCCACCCTACCCCCTACCCCACCAGTGCTGTCTGTTTCAGTGTCCCTAATAAATCATTCCAATGGGCAAAGAGTGAATGACATCACACGGCAGCACATAAAGAGAGAAGTTGCCCTTTGAAGTCGGGCTGTTAGAACTTTTGCCCTTTGCAGCGGTCACTGATCTAACGGTTTCGTTTTTACTCGTAAGTGTGAGCAGATGAAGGATGTAACAAAGCCTCAGGTAGTTGCGGACTTGCCAGTGTTGGGATGATCCCAACATGGGAGAGCAGCAAAGCGTGTTGTTATATACTTTGTTATATACAAATCAATGCCCCCCCCCCTCCCAGCCTTCTTCCATGAAAATCTTGAATCCTTTTGAGGAGCCAGTCCATTACTGAGCCTCCTCCCCTCTCCCTCTCCCTATACTTCTTTTTTCCCCTTCCCACTCACTCATCCACTTCCTCTTAAATGCCCCGATGCTTTCTGCTCCTCAACCACAGCTCCCACAGTGAGTTCCACATTTTGTGCAGGTAAACGTTCCTTCTTCAACTCCCTTTTAGATCCGTCAGTGGCTATCTTCTATTGATGCCCACCTCCCCCACTCGCTCTGCACTCACTGACAAGTGCAAAACAGCCTATTTTTGTCCAACCTTATTGAAACCCTTTCAGAAGTCTAACATTATTTTGGCAGGCCGGGCTGTTAAGGGGGAATGGGGGAATGCTGCTTGCTTTAAATACATTTCATCACAGGAAATTAAAAAGGGTCTGTGTGCAGGATTGGCTTCCAAAAATAATTCTGTGGCCCAGGTAACACAAACCCATCCCTGTGAGGCGGCTTGTGGAGTCACTGTATACAGCGGTTTCATTTACATCAGAGGGAGGTGGGCAGCTGACTTTCTTGGAACCCGCTGAGCTGTGCTTCATTATATGCACGTTTGGCCCACCAAGTATACACAATCACTACACTTTACAGCACGTCCTGTGAAGTGTTTTGAGACGTCGCAAGCGCTTTGGGACGTCTTGCAGAAGTGATAAGACTCCATATCAAATGCAAGGACGATGGTTATCATGATAATAATCCATGCATTTGATATAACACCTTTCCTGACAGGAGGACGTCTCAAAACAATTCGCAGCATGTACAGGTTATGTAAAGTGTAGTAACCGTGCATTATGTAGGTGCATGCGCGTGGCAGTCAATTTGAGCCACAGCAATGTCCCACAAACAACCATCGAGGGAAACAGACAGTTTTATTTGGGGGATTTGGGGGCCAGTAACCGGGAAAAACTCCTCTCTCTTTTCGAATGATCCCAATGGGATCTTTAACATTCAACTGAACAGGCAGACAACACCCCAGTTTAACATCTCATCTGAAGGACATAATACAATGCTCCCACCAGCTTTATACTGGAGTGTCAGCCTAGACTGTGTGTCCAAAGTTTCTGACGTCACAGGTAAGAGTACTGCCATCAAATGTAAGAATTCTTTTTAATTTTGCCGGTTGTGTAAGCCTTCTACACGGTTGCCATTTGCATCATCATGGAGCTGGCTGTGGATTTCAATGGAAGGCAAACTCATTTTTAAATGTACCACTTTGCCCTTCTCCTTCCAATTCATTCAGTTCCATGCAAACTCTACCTCTCAGACTAGATTATTGATCAAAAGCTCAACAAGCTTTCCAATGGCTGCAAATAAGCAAATGGTGAAAATATACATCATATTGATTCTCTTTCTTACTTCCCAGCAATTGATTTGAAGACTCAATAAACTGATGACAAAAATTCGCTCAGTTATCTTAGAGGATATGTAGCCAATTTTGCTTGTAAACACTTTGCCTGCAAAATGCACAGTCACTACACTTTACAGTAAAGTCCGGTGAAGAGCTCTGAGACGCTGTATGAAATGTAAGGATTATCATTCAATTTTTATTGCATCCAATGCAAGGATTATTTAATATAATAGAACCTGTTGCTTTTAAATCCTTGTATATTTCAACATAAACAAAGGAGGTACAATAATTAAAAAGTGGAGGGTTGGGAGAAACTATGACTGAAAATGAGCTCAAAGAGGTAATCTTGAGGGGGAGCTGGAATGTAACCAACACTGAAACATGTTATATTAAAACTCAGTAAAAAAAACACTCTCCTTTTCTCAATTAAAAAAANCTCAACAGGCTTTAATGGAGATATTGGAGGGGAGCCTAGTTATTTTAATGAGCTCAATTGATTTCAGTCAAATCTGAGCAGAGGAGTGTAAGTTTGTTCAATTTTAACTTTTTTAAAACTACCCTAAATATTTGCCTCTTGGTTTCTGCAGAGATATTTTGAGAGCAGCTTTCTATAATCACACCTGCTGAATTTTGAGAGCGATCTCCAGCTTATTTGTTAAGCGGTTTGGGCCTTTCATGCTACGTGAAAGGGTCTATTATAAGTGCAAGTGAGTGTTTATCTAGGTTAACGTGTCTACCGAGGCTCAAAGCCCACTGGAGCACTTCAGCCAGTTTCAGAAACTTCCGCATCGTGTTTTACTGGCTCCTCGTTTAGAGAGGAGCATTCATTTCACGGCCAAAAAATTTTTCCCAGCAAACGATCGACAAAAAATCGACAAATCATTTTCAAAAAAAAAATGTCAAAATCTTATCTAAAAAAACCTTCCCTCGGGCTGAAAGGTAAACAGTGGGAACACAAAGGGCTGCAGGACAGCGAGCTGTTGTTCGTAACAAAAAAAAGGGTGGAATTTGCTGAATAAGCAGCGCTGAACAGCTACAGAACGCAGAAAGGGCCTGAAGGGAATTGAGTCTGACAGTCTGCTAAAAGCTAATAAAGCCTTGTCCTTTCTCTTGAAATGAATCAACAGTGGTTATAGGCAATTGGGTGACTCAGGGTTATTATAAGCCATTTTTCTTTAAAAAGTGATCATTCTAGTGCATTCACATGACCTGCTTAAAGAGGCAGTATTCTTTTCGAAGGATCGGGTTAGGAGCACGCTCTTTTTTCAGTGAAATTTGGTCACTTCAATCCACGACTGTTTGTGGGGACGCTGCTGCGTGCAATTTGTTGCCACGTTTCGCCCACAAAATACACAGTCGATTCACTTTATTGCGTATTCTGTGAAGCGCTTTGAGGCGTTTCGAAGACATGATAAGGCGCTATATCAAATGCAAGGATTATTATTATTATTATTATTACCTTGTGTTATTAGGGACTGTGTGCAAAAAAAGACCACCTTCTTCTCATACCAAATGTCGGTACCTCAATCATTTCCTTTGGGTATCAGTCCAAAACGTGTTGGTTGGCGTTTGAATGATATTTGGAGAGAAATTCCTCCTGGGATCTAGATTTATTCTAGTCACGGGAGCATCACAGAAATTAGCAAATTCTTAAATGCCATCTTCATTTTGAAGCTGCTTTCCTGTAAGAACCGCAGAGAAACCGACTTCAAAGTTAAGACTTGAATTTAACAATTTGCCAAAATCCAGGCACTCTGGAAAGTTCATAAACAGAGTAAATCTAGATCGGCGTGGAATTTCACCACTATTACGTGTAGATAGATGAAACTGGTCATTCATTGTTTGTGGGCTTTTACTGTGTGCAAATTGGCTGCTGCGTTTACCTACAGAACACTCCTCTTTACAGTCCATCTTCTGAACTGCTTTGACCTGAAAGGAGCTATATCAATGCAAAGATTATTATTGTTATAACTACTTTAAGACTTCTGCAGAGGGTTCTGAAATTCCATCTAGTCCTCGCCCGCCAGACCATCCTAAAATTCTCGCTCAAAGTGGGAGATAGTTTTCTCACGTTTAGAAAGACTTCCAAATTAAAAGTCAATTTTTAAAAAGAATTTTCCACAACTCTGCACTATCACAAATTGATAGCCAGAATGGTTTTACAGGATAGGACCAGGACCAGGTGGAGTTTGGTCAATGAGAGTCTCTGTGGTTAATTGGGCTGAAACCCCCAATAAACTGAGAATTTCTGAAAGTGTTTATCAGTTCCTCTTTCTTTCCATCGTACAGGGGCTAACTGTTCCATGGTTCGGAGTCCCCTCCAGGACTTATTATTCATGATTTATTATTCATGAGTCAGCCTTGATACAGCGCCTGAACAAGGGACTGAGGAACAGCAAGCAGAAGGATATTCACCTCCTAACCTGAGGCGCTGAGTTTGTTTATGGCTTGTCATCTGTTGCCCTGGCTCAGATCGGTTCACCCCGCACAGTCTATGTGTCGAGGAACTCAAGATCTAAAAAAAACCGGTGGAACAGGCTCGATGGGCTGAATGGACTCCTCCCGTCCCTGTTTTCCTGTGTTCCTAATAAGAAAACTGCTGAATCAGTGGGATTTATAATGGAATTCGTTTTGATGGAATCATGCAGTCATGCATTTTATATGGTATATTTTATATCCCTATATTGTTTCGACAGCTCCTCCGAAAGGAAAGTCTTCTCTCTTCCTCATTCCTGGCTCTGTTCGTGATGCCATTTAGTTTTACTGCTCCTTGGTTATTGGTTTGACTTCTTTTATTTTCTGCCTTGCAAATGCCAGCTCCTTCAAACCGTGGGAGAAAACGGCTGTGCTAGTCAGAATGCAGGGCCAGAGAGTTTAATAGCCGATATTTTTTAACCCATTTAATTCTTCACTTACTTTTTTTATACATAGTCCCGTTAATCATCGCGTCAAGAATCCTCAGACACTTCACAAGTAATTCACTTGAAAGCTTGTGGTAAAACCCGATCGGAATCATTTTAAAATCCAAAGCGTCGTCTTCGGACTTGATGTAATAATAAATAATAATAATAATCCTTGCTTTTGATATAGCGCTTTTCATACCTTCGCGACGTCTCAAAGCTTTTCACAGAATATACTGTAAAGTAAATTGACTGCATATTTTGTGGGCGAAACGCGGCAGTCAATTGCGCACAGCAGCGTCCCACAAACAGTCGTGGATTGAAGTGACCAATTTATTATTGTATTTTTCTTGAGGGATTATTATCAGGCTCACCACATAATAATAATAAAACCCTGCGCTTGATACAGCACCTTATCGCGTTATTGAAACGTGTCAAAGCACGTCACAGGATTTACTGTAAAGTGTAGTGACTGTGTATTTCGTGGGTGAATGGCTGTGAAGTGAACGTTCTTGCTGGCTGTTTATTTATTTAACAGGAAGCAAAATGTCTCTTTTCTGTCTTTGAAATAAAAGGCAAACATTTCGCCATTGAATTGGCCAAAGCCTTGATTTTTTTTGCTGTTTATTATGAGTAACATAAGTATGATATAACTATCTTTGGACGACGCTTTTCCGACCTTCTCTCTGATGCTGTGGGAAAGCTGTTTGTTTTAAGCCATGACTCCGACGTGACCTGGACTGAACTAAAATCATTGTAAAACCAAGCAACAAGCCAGCGTCTTGTCCATTCATGTCAACAGCAAATATTTGACGACTTTGACAAACAGCCGTGTCACCTGAAAGGAGTATTTCTAAATGTTTTGGGGGCAAACATTAAGTTTGAAACCACACAGAATAAACAACACCTGATGAAAATTAGGCCAAATTTGTGAATTGCACAGAAGCCAATTGTACGCGATTCACAGTAGGTCAACGGGGAAGAAAATGGGTTTTAGTGGATGTCTTTAAAGATAGACACTAACATTGATGAGATGTGAGCTAACTTCTTTTGTTTTCCTGGCCAAATGCAAGACGTCATGATGCGATCTGCATTTTTTTCAAAGGAGAACTAGAACTCTGTTGCGAGAAAAGGCAAGCGTGTTAAATTAAATGGGAGTCTCCTTAGGAAGTGGAAGTGGTTTCATTTGTGGTTTTATGACTGGGCTGGGAAAAGTTCGCCTTATGAAGTGTCCTTTCTTCGCAACTTGTCTGGAAGGCCACACTTTTTATTATTCAGTACGCTCTATCCACTTTACTTTTGCTGCATTTTTCTCCCAACTTTCGTACGAGCGAATCAATAATCTTAGGTTTTGTTTTGTTTCGGTGCAAACCAACAATAATTCCCGTATGCTGTACCAGAAGAGTTTTTGTCTTCCATTTGGGGAAAAGAGTGCACTTTATCTATCCTCCGCTCTAAATTCTTACGCTTATCCAAATGCAACAGGGGATTGATAAGAGGAGAAAGACAAAGCTTAGGAACAATCTGGATATAACAGTCCAACTTTGGTACTAAATTGTGTGGAATGAAAGTCAAATTGAGCTTTTGGTTAGCTTTGTAATCGAACAAGTTCTTTTTTTTCAGTTCCGCTGGGTTGGTTCTCAGGCAACAGTTCAAATTGACATTCTTGCTAGAGGACAAGAATAGCAATTTTAGTGCTTGGGAGTTTGGTCCAAGTTCGATTCAACTCCATTCACTTGTTCCCTGAAAGGGTTTGTAAAACAGCTAGCTGAAAGAATTCAGGAGACAGATCAAAATCACAGTATTCATACAGAGGAAAAGAAAGGCATCGATGGTATACTGTAAAAAATACACATTGATGACTGAGACGAAGCTCCAAACAACATTATTGATTCTCACGCAGAAACCAGAAATGCCCTCCAAATAAAGAGAAACTAAGTCCACGGTAATCACCGACATGAACCCATCGATTGTGCTTTGAAGCCTTTTGAAACTGTTCAAAAAAACACTGCTTCTGTGGAAATGGCAGAAGCCTTTGTCATTTGAACCGTTCCGATCTGCCCAGTTTATTAGCAGAATCCCCGATTGCAGATTTTTTTGGCTGTATATCTAAAGCGATGTCTAGTAGTTAGTCATCGCCCCATTAACTTATGTCAACCGCAAGTGCTTTGGAAAAATAGTGAAGAGCTTAGCTTTCAGGTAATGTAAGTGCCGAGGACATTGATGGGCACTGTAAGATACTTAACACTGGACAGAACATTACAACCGTCCCAACTACCCAATTGAAAAAGGATTGATGTTGTCATTTGTAATGGAGTTTCGGAAATGGGACCATGTCACATTGAAACAATTTTGCTCAAGGGAATCTTTTTACAAGGCTCTATTTGTGCTCTTTTTGTCTGTGTGTGTGTGTTTTTCTTATATCTCCTTCATTTTTCTGCGGTGTAGCGAATTAGCGTTGTCCCACTAGTATTTGTTTTTTTTCAACATGCCCAACGATTCATCTCACCGTCTCCCTCCGTCACTCTCTCCTTAAGCTGATCTGTGGACAGGTTTCCACAAATGGTCAGGAGGTGAGGAGCGCAGGGGAGATTGTTGGTGGGATGGGACAGCAGACCTGTGTTTGTTGAGCGGATGGGGCAATAGGAGTACAGGGGTCCGATCGTCAACAAACGGCAGCCCCCAAGCCAACACGGCTCTCAAACCAACAGCTTCTCAGGTACGGAGATGCTCAGCAGACATTTTGCAGAACAAATCTGGAAAGGCGTTGAAACAGAAGTATTAATGAACAACGGAATGAAATGCAAATGACAGTTCTGCAGGGATTTCAACTCATTTTCTTTGTTCAGCTCGTCCGTTTCTTTGCTTAATTAATATTTTACAGAGGGTGCGTTCATCAAATATTCTCAGTTCATGAGATGAGTTCTGCAATCAACTGTTTGGCAAATTGCTGTGTGTCAGCTTGGCTCACTTGGTAGCACTTTCATCTGGGAGTCAGGAGGTTGTGGGTTCAAGTTCCACGGTCAAGGATGACATTCCAAGGCAGTGCTGGATTGTCGGAGGTGCCGTCCTTCAGACAAGACATTAAAACTGAGGTTCCGTCTGTCTGTTTAGGTAGATGTTAAATATCCCTTGACACTATTCAAAAAGAGAAGGGAGTTTCTCCCGGGGTCCTGGCCAATAATCCCTTAAATACCAATGGTCATTCACTTCATAGCTGCTTGTGGGACATTGCTGTGCACAAATTGGCTGCTGTGTTTGCCAACAAATATACAGTCACTAAACATCGCAGCAAAATCTTGTGAAGCACTTGGGGGTGTCTCGATGATGTGATAAGGCTGTAGATAAAATGCGAGGATTATCATTTATTATTTATAGTCACTTTACATTAAATCCTATGAAGTTCTTTGAGACATTTGGATGGGATGATGAAGCGCTATATCAAGTGTAAAGATTATTATTATTATAGAAATACTGTTCATGTTTTCCTGAGGATCTTGAGCTTTCAGGACCTGTAAAGGCTCAGTGAATAACATCCAAAGGTACAAAAAGGAGCAAGATCAGACGTGTACTCTCTCTCTCTCTTCTCTCCTAACCCCTCTATAGCCTGCAGCCAATTGACTGTGTTACTTTGCAGCTAATGTGTGGAAAAAAATTAATCCCACTTCTCAACAAGAGCGTCATTCACGTCCTCGCAATTTTTCGTCAAGTGTCCTCCGCAGTCATGGGCCAAATTATTACATTTCAACACTATCACTGACTCAGTCAGCATTACAGTAAGCGTTAGAGCCAATTGTTCTGCTATTTAGTCAATTACATCTGAAGTGTGTCCCTTTTGTTTGTTTGCATCACTGGCGAGTAGACCACGTACAATTGATTATTCCGCTGAGTTCCGGTGAGTATGTCCTTTGTTCGATTTCATGAGCCGGGCATTTAGAGTACGTGAAATCGATTGCACTGCTAATTACACCGCCCCCTTCGCTGGCTCTCTACGTGTGAATGCACAGTAATGAATTGCTTGCTACCGATCAGTCTTGAGTGAGTGAGTGACAGAGCCTTCCTGCTAGTTCTAGGCCTGGTGCAGGAGCATACCAATCATAGACGAACAGATCAGTAACTCCAATGATGTCTATAAGAAAGTTGACAGGCCCAATGATGGCTTAAACCTGTATTCATGTTACAACACACAGCCCCTGCTGCCCCTTGTCAGCCTCCCTCTGTGTGCTACAGTCCTTTCTGTTTAAACTGCTGTTGGGCAGCACAAAAGTTAGTTGAGGGGAATTCCTTTAAAATCTGGCATCCTGACAAGCATCTTTGTGCATTTTGTTCTTGTTCTCTGGACAGAGATTCATTTTGCTGGAGGGTTGTTACTGAATTCATTCCATAAAACCAGGGAGTAACTTATAGATGAGGAGGAGGGGTTCCACCTGGGTCTAGATTTTCTCTTGTTTTCTTAGCAATTCAGCATGCTTCATCGTTGCTTCTCCTGTTGCATGTTGCTTTAATGACTTAATTGGCAGTTGGATATTGACAATGAGAAGCAACCAAACATACAAGGATTCTAGGAAAGTGATGGGCAGATCGTGGAAGTGTAAGTTTTAAATAAAGGAACTGATGAATCAAAACCGTGTTTTGGATTTACAAACATTACATTTCCTATATCCAGGATGCCTCTTACTTGCTATGAGTCAAATGTTGAGGGTGTAGGAACATTGCTTAAATGGGTCAGAGTGAATAATAATATTATTATTAGTGCTTGCTTTCACAACTGTTTTCTGTGATTTTGTAAAGGGTACAAATCTGAGCCACAAACTAAAGTTAATCCAAATGTGGGCTGATAGATTAGACAATAGAAGAGGAGGTTTGTGTGCCTTTAGCTCAGATTTCCACAGTGGGATTGTGCAGGACATCAGAAATATGTAAGTGAGCAAGTGACGTGACCATTTCATATGGCCCTGATTTCATTGCTACTCGACCTGGTTGTGGATTCATTGGGGTTCTTGCTGTCCAGAGCAAGCCAGTTTTGCAAACTAATAGAGAGTGATAGGCTGGTGTGATTAACTTATCAACCAGAGGTGAGACTGGGAGACCTGTACTATTATATTGCGAGACTCTCACTTTGGTTTCCATTGAGAGATCGTTAGTCTTTTTGACTTGGGGTCGGATGTGCTCTTGAGTTCTTGCACCTTCATAGACGGTCAATGCAAACTTGTTATCATCTTTGCGATTGGTTGGAAAATAAACTTGGGGCGAGAGAAAGGAGCGGTGGATGGGTGTTAGGAAGTGGGAGGGAGGGCTTATTATTTTTTGGCCGTCAAGTATTCGAAGAAAATATTGTCTTGGCTTCACCAAATAATTGCTATTAATACAGTAATTACATGTGCGTTTGGATCATATTACGAAACAAATCCCATTCTTCTTCAGTTCAGGTTAACTGGAGAGATTGAGGTCGCCCCTTGGTCTCAAAACAATCTAACATGGCAGCCAGGAGTGGTACCATTGGGAATAGCTGGATGGGTTCACTGCATGTCCATGTGTTGATATAGCTGGAGCTAACTGTGTGGCATATCAGTAACAATTAGATCAGAATAAAAACTGACCCATGCACTAAAGTGTTGTACCATAAGATGGGGGCAGGGGTTCTTCTTCGGCCCCTATTAATCCGGCAAGCCAAAACCCTAATAGGTAGCGTGGTCCTCGCCAGACAAGAGCCATACGTTAGGGAAACACATTAAGCGCCCGTGGTTCTGCCAAACAGTGAGTCGGGAACCTAACCTCAAGGAAGGGAAGACAAATTGGGCCTTCGAGACTGTTCAGGTTTCCTTGTATTTAGCCCGAGATATATCTATAGTTTATTGTGTCCCAATGATTGGGAGTAATGTTCGCTGACAGGAGAAACTGTCAAGCAGTTGAGCAACCTGCCTGAGGCTAACAGTTGAGTTACTTGCATCCCTTTATTGTATGAGCGGCATCTCCAACCTCCAACCTGAGGATGGGGGACTTAGCCTTGAAAGGATTAAGGAAATTATAAAGCTAAACCGATTCCTCCTGATGATTAAAGGGGAGCGATTGATCGATCAATTGATTGATTGATTACAGAAAGGCAGGGTTTTTTGGAGGGTGGGTGGGGGGGAGAGGGAAGGTTTTCTGTTAGAATCTGCATATCAGTTTGAAGGCAAAGTTGTGCAGGAAAAGGAACACCAGGTATATTAGCATTGGTTCACAGTTCAGGCAGCTGCCTGGTGACACCGGGAGGTGGGGTATGAATACGGATGCGCTCAGCTGTCAATGCGTTTCTGACAGATAAGGCATTCAGCATTGGAGATACAGCCCATCTCAGCAGTAACCTCTGTCTTCTTTCTAGTGCGGTTTGGTTGCCAGGAATCCCCCCCCAAAGTTGTCTGCTGCATCGCTCAATAAGAGTTGCTAGGATTCTTCAAATAATTGCCTGATAATCAATAACACGCACACAAAACACACACACACACAGAAAATTAAGGCCAAGGTCACACCTCAGCAAATGGCTTAGTGCTTCGGTCAGCACCAGCCTGCAATCGCTAAGGCAACATTACTTTCCATTAAAAGATTTCAGTTTGCTCGTTCCCCTGCACAGTACATATTTATCACTAATCCAACTGTTTAGCTTGTACCCGCTCGCAGTGATTAATGGGGGAAATGTACCACACTCTAAAGCTGCCTGTTTATGAAGCCGACTGAAACAGGCCTGGCTGGTTGTGAAGGGGGAATGGTGGGAGGGGCTCTTCCATGCTGCGGTAAAGTACGAGCATTTGTAAGACAAACGTTCAGAAAAGAAAGGCTATCCCTCTCCCAAGAATGTGGTGGTGTTGAATGCGGGTGAGCTCAGGGCTTGTGGCTAGCCTGAACGTCCAGGTAGTATTGGTAATGCAGGATCTTCCAGGGCACACATCGCTTAAAGGAACTGGAACTCCTTCCCTCCCTCCACCTTACCCCACTCTCTCTCGCCTCCACCCTCCTCGATTCCAACCCTAAGCTCGGGTGCAAACCCTTAACTGACCAGCACCTTGGGACGTCCTTCCAACATGAAAAGTGCTATAGACAAATGTAATTTGTCGTTTTTGTTATTCACAGCAAAGTCCTACGAAGCACTTTAAGACGGGACCATTGCTCTAACCTCTCATCCAAAGGACGGCACCTCCGACAAGGAAACACACTCCCAACAACAACAACAAATTACATTTGTATAGTGCCTTACACGTCATGAGGACAGCCCAAGGCACTGGACTACACTGGAGTGTCAGTCCTAGACTATGTGAGTTCAAGTCCGAGGTGATGTCCTAAAAGTTTTTTCCCTTTGGTACAAAATGAACTGAATGCCACCTTTTCTTTGTCTAGATTCAGGTTTATTTGAGCTTGATTCTTCGAGTCAGTCAGAATGAACTGTGCTCGGAAATAGACCCGAGCGAATCTATATGTTAATATGTCCTGTTTTATCAATTGTGTTACAAATGCACTCAATACTCTTGTATTCAATGGAAGCTGAACCCCAGGGCCATGTAATGCACAGCGTTCAAGACTCGAAATTAGGTGATATGCAAAGTGTCCATAAATCAGACCACAGAAATGTACATTTTTCTCGTAACTGCATGTCATTGCCAGAGGCTTGATGCTTGACGGACGGATACTTTGCTGATCATCAACATTAATATCCATGAAAGGAGGCCTCATAAATCACTTAAAACGATATTGAATAATCCCCCAAATTATCTGATGCTTTACCTCTGTAATTTGAAAGTTCAATGACCTTCATAAGAGCCTCTGTAAAAATGCCTATCAGAAAAATAAATTTAGCATTGAAACACTGGATGGATTCCTCACCCCTCCCACCCCCTTTTTTTTTACTGCATCTCTTTCGATTACACACTGAGTCCGTTGTTAATAATATCTTCATGCACTGGTGTAACATTACATCTGCTACGGTGAGCTTGCAATAATACTGAAATGATATAGACTGCTGTTTCTGCCTAGCTTTGGTCAACAACAACAACTACAACTTACATTTATGTAGCACTCTTCACCCGGGGTAGTGTCTCGGAGCTCCCACAAAATACACCGTCAATTCACTTTACAGTATATTCTGTGAAGTGCTTTGAGACTTCTCAAATACTTGATAAGGCGCTGCATCAAATGCAAGGATTATTATTATTATTATTGCCCATTGTGTTTCATGTAACACCTGAGTTTGCTTGATGCTGACTTGACGTGGATGTTGGGGTGAGAGTGGCAAGGGGTGATGTGCTAATTATCACGGAGAGTTCAGCATTTTGGCTGCTGGTTTCTGGAGTAATGGCTCGACTGTGTTTTTTCTGCTGTTGAGTTAAGCCTGTAATCCTGGGAAATGGCCCTCAAACACTATGGTCTATGGCTAGCAACTCTGTTGGAAATGCCGGGACTTTGGACTTGTGCCTCTTTGGATGAGGGGTGGGAGAGGGAAATAATGTAGATAATCATCACAGTGATAATTATCACCGGTCATCATCATGCCTCACAATTTTCACCCTATAACCTTGAAAATATGCTATTCCCATTTGACAGATGAAGTCATCAACAGCTGGAATGACTTTACTAGGTCATTCCCGAGACGCTATAATGCACGCATGAGCTCCATATAAATGCAAGACATTTATTGTTGTTCTAGGTGGGACTCAACAAAGAAACAGCTTGATGCTGCAATGGGCTGATGGGCCGAAGGGCCTTCTTCAACCAAACCTCTCACACCGCTCTGTACCTTGTCCCATTTTGGTTTTGTAACAACACTCCATTAGTGCAAAGTGGGGCATCAGTCACAGCACATATTTATAGAAATAGCCGTGATCATCTTGTCACGGTCCAGATGTTACGCTGATAGTTAGAGACCAGATGTGCGGAGCCAAATTGATTAGTTCTTTCATTAATAATTTTTTTTTCTTTCATCACTCACCTTGATGAAGACACACGAGAGATGAAAGTGAATTCTCTTTCTCTCTGTACCTCGACGTAATCAACCATGCATATTTCTTGGAATTCAAGGGCAAAGAAGTAAATGTTAGCCTAAATTAAAATGTTGGATTGGAATAATTCATGTGGAAGTACACTGTGTCAGAGCAGAGTTCCTGCAAAGCGACGTGACATACTTATAATATGATGATAATAATAATTTTTGCATTTGCTAAGGTATCTCATCGCATCTCCGAGACCCCTCAAAGCGCTTCACAGGATTTACTGTAGAGTGCAGTGACTGTATTTTGTAGATAAAGCACAGCATGAGCACAGCAACCATATTGGGGGACCTTTAATGGGGCCCCAGTTTAACGTCTCACCCAAAGGACAGTGCAGCCCCCACTACTTTCCTGGAGTGTCAGCCCCTCAACTCTCAATCTTCTGCCTCGGAGATGAGAGAGCCACTGGACTGCAAACTACCAGAAGAATCACCCTTTGTGGCTTGGAGTAGTTAATAAGGAATCACATTAGAGATTGCCACAACCTAGCCACTTATAGGCAGATGTAGGAAAGACCGCCAGCTTTCTAGTGGACTATGATTTTCTGTCTAATATCTTATTTTTACAGATCTATTGCAAATCCAAAACCATTTGAAAAACCCATGTTGTACAATACAGCCCCTGAATAATAGACTGTTTACCTATTAAGCAGTCTATTATTCAGTCTTTTTAAGATTGAAAGACAATGAATGTATCTGACTAAACAGAACAGATCCAGACTGATAAAAGCAGCAATGGTACAATAATCCTTGCATTTGATAGAGCGCCTTTCACATCAGGAGGACGACTCAGAGCGAGTCTGAGTATATTATTGCACGGCGAAGCAAATGGTTTGTGGCGTTCATTACATTTTGAGTAAGTCTGAGATGTCGCGACCTGGAATTATTACTAAGGCTCCAGTATTTGGTGCGTGGTTTCCACCTGGCCATTTGGCTTGCTGACTAATTGCTTCAGAAATAAAGTTTGACATGTCTTGGTTTTATTCTATGGTATTAAATGGATTATGGTTCCTGCGATGATATAATTCTGAGGTCTTGGCAGTGGGCCACACTGACTCAAACTATAATTTCTTGTGTGTATATATATGTATATATAGCCCTGCCAATTTTCCAACTGTCTACTGATATAATATACAAACCCAGATTGTGAAGGATTATTAATCTAAATACTGTAATAACCAACATACCGTCTAGATATTTTAACTGCAGTCAACTTTCACACAGAATATGGATCAATAAGTCTTTATACATTGTATTTCCTACTCCCTGAAAACCAGTGCCATTAATTCATCATAGCCAGTGTATTTTGTTTTATCTTTAATAGCCTGGTCCTCTGTATAAAGCAGGTAGATTCACAGTTTACATCTGTATATTTTCTTTTCTCATTGTTCATGAACCAACTTTGTGATATTGATTGAGATAATAGCTCACAGCAGTGTCCATGGCTGATGTGATGGTAGCTATGTTTGTGTTGTTCAGTAGTCCCGTGGTTCACAAGATCACAAGAATGGTCTGGATGAAGAAGGCCCTTTGGTCCATCTGATCTCATCCTTCCAGAACACCCACTCTGGCGTCTCCCTCATCACAGCATCAAGCTGCTTTTTAAATGAGTCCAGTTTTCCGGCCTCCACCGCTATTCCTGGCCATCTGTTCCAGTCATTGATCACTTTCTGTATGAAGAAAAATCTCCTAGTATCTGTGTATTTTGAAAAGATCAGATTAGATAGGTCTCAACATCATCTCGTTGCCCGGAATTCAAAGTACTTTATACGGTAATAGTTTCCCCGGCATAATCATAGGATTACGGTATCCATAACTGAATTCTCTTTCACCGTCCCTTTACATCCCATTAGTGCAGTTGACTTTTTGTTTGCATTCCGGATAATTGTGTTGGCTTTTAACGTTCCTCGGGGAGCCTACCTCGCTCCTTTAGTTGCCTATTTTGACAGGACTGGCCTGTTGTGATCCGATCTTCCCAAGGTATGAGGAAAGAAAAACCCTCAGAAAACACACTTCAAAATCATCTAACGTTCAAGTACTCTTAAATCCTTCGAAACATCTCCATGATCATATTTGTTCTTCAAAAAGAAAAATCACAGTGAGAAAGAAACTGGAAGCACACTTAATAAGCAATTTACTCGGCAGCAATCATCATTTTTATCAAGTCAACTTTAGCCCATAGAGACAGCAGCAAATTAGTTCATCTTTCTATGTCTGTCTGTAGTTAAGAGATTAATATTTTGAATAGCAATTACCTCAAGGTCATGTTAATTGGAATACCTAAACACATGAAATTTTACGAGATGACACAGGGAAATCTGAAAGCAGGTTTCTGAGCTGAATTTAGAGACAAGAAATGGCTCCCAATTAATTTGATATCCACCCGATAGTGGATTGAAATCACCCATTAGACACAAATGAGTAGAGGCTCCTCACACGTTCTATAAATATAATACATGATTTATATATAAAACCTTTTTTTTTGCTCAGTATTATCAATTGATATATCTCTGGTTCCCTTAACTTCTGCAGGGGCCTTTATGAATACTGTATTAAGTGTGGGGGAAGTAATCCCTGCCTCATCTGTCTAGTGAGACAGATAACATATTATTTGTCAGAACTAAAATCATAGAATTTAAGAACGTTCTCTGTATCTGTCCATCTTTTAAAGCCAAGGCCATATCCATAATTCTTTAGAAAGTACATCAGTTCTACACTGTCAAATGCCTTTGCACACCAAACCGCACTGCAACAGCTGGTATTACAGATAGCATGCCTGGCTTATTAAGTTAATAAGACATCAGGCATTATCAGATGAACGCCGTACCAGCCTTCTTCAAAACCTACTTGATCCACGTTTGATACGGTGAAGCAGTTTTGTGATCCAGTCGCTCTGAATCTTATAATCTGCAACAAGCTGAGATATGTGAGGCTATGTATCACAGCCGGTTCAAATGATCTTTCCCTATTCTAATACAGGAGGATAATTTCACATCTACTCAGAAAGCCTTCAGAAAACATGTCGAAACTTTTTTTTAAGGTGAAGGGGAAATTATGTTTATTAAAGTGATGCATTGCAAGTTCGGGGAGCGGGGGTGGGGGGCAAATCAATATTTATGATTGACAATTAATCATGCGCTGTCTCGAAAATAGCAGCAGAATGATATCTGCGATCTGAGACTCCATTAGATATCATCAAAATGCCAGACACCAGTAAAGGTCACAATGTACATGGTATCTTTTCCTTTTAGAAGTCGGATAGAATTGCAGTTTAGCGCTTGAATAATTTCCAGTCTCCCAGATTGATTAAAACATAAAAATAAAACCACAGATTGCCGCCCAGACCAGTCATTATACGATCATTTGAATTCGGCGTGGTGAGTTCACATGAGTCATTCGGTAATGGATGATTTAATCAATTTTATTTCCGTACCAATCAGTTCCCCAGAGCATTGCTGCAGCATCTGGGTTACAGTGAGTCGTTCACAAACACTCTGCAGCCAGGTACTGTGATGGATGAGTTTTTCTCCGGTAAGAATGGTTCTCGGGTTTCCACTCTGTCTCTGTGAAGCTCTTCAACAACAGCAGCAATAACAAATTCCATTTACACAGTGCCTTTCACGTCAGAGGACGTCCCAAGGAGCTGGACAGTCAGGGATTTGGCCCCGAGCAGGGTGGGGAGGTTGGGATCGGAGGAGGTGGAGTGCAGGGAGGGTAGGGGTAGGAAGTTGGGCGAATGTGTGGTCGAAGAGGAGGGTCTTGAAATGTGCTTTGAAGGAGGTAAGGGAGGGAGGGAACGAGGCCAAGGGACTTGGAGGATGGAGTTCCAAAGGGTGGGGGCAGAGAAGCTGAAGGCAATATCCAGTGAGAGAGGCATCACGTAATTGCAAGTTGTTGCAATGGAGGTGTTCAACAAAACCAATAAGGCCATTCAGTTGGTACCAGACTCGGTTGTAAGTCAAAAGTTTGCAGGTTCAAGCCCCACATCTGGACTTTGAACTCACAAGGTCTAGGCTGACACCCCAACGCAATTCTGGGGGAGTGCTGCATTGTCAGAGATGCCGTACAAACCAAGATCCCCGTCAGAATGCCTGTTCAGGACGTTAAAGATGCCATGACATGACTGAAAATGTGAAGGGAGTTTCTCCTGATATCCTGGCTAACAATTCCCCCTTCCCCACCACCTCCGGATAAAAGACGGATAAATAAGGAATGAGGATCGGTGGGAGAAAAACCTGGATCTTTTTTTTCCTGGCAATAACTTTACCATTTGCTCGGGTGGAAAATGTAAATCAACGGCAGGTCGGTTGGATTAACAGCTGCTTCCGGCTTCAGCTAAAGTCATTACCACATTGCGGGGTAGGACCTGAGCCATGGCTTTTCAATGGCAAAAAGGGTTTGTATTAAAAATGACGTTGTATCATCTGACCCACAGCTCATGCCAACCGCAGATGTCTTGCCTTCCTCTTTAGGCCAAGAGTATTCATCATTTTAGTTGTCACAACACCTGTAAGTAGACACAGTAAAAAGGTTCTAAGGTTACATACGGTCTGCGATGGGGGAGAGAGGGAGAGAGAGATTGGGGGGAATGGGTTACCAGCTGTAATCCTGCACGATACACTTTGTTCGCTGGTTAAAGTGAGACCCTCACTCTTCAGTTACAATCCGTTTTCTTGTGTTTGTTTTATTATTCATCATATTTTATGTTTGATTCTTATTTCCTGAAATCACCCATTGCCTGGTAATGTCGCTCAGTAATTTTTCTCCTCCCTCCCTCCCTCGCTCCTCCTTTCCTTCCTTCACAAATGTGTGAAGTGATTTCAGCCCCGTCTCTTTAATGTGCCGAATTTCTTTTCATTTCAATTTCAATTTCCTATAATGCGTTCTTCAGACTGATGGCCTCCATTACCTTTGACACGTTTCCCCTTTTCTCCCCGTCTCCAGATTGACTATCTCCTCCTCTGCAGCTGTGGCCTTACTTAATGGCCTGCTCGCATTCGGCACCGATCATACCTCGCTGTTTCATCGGTCGTTCCACTCAGCCGGGCTGCCTTTCGGCTCTGGGAGTTGGCTGTGATAGTGTTGAGACGCAGAAGATTTGGCTGAGGTTTGACAGAAACGACTGTGTCCTTTCGTGCCGTGATACTTCTAGTGATGGAAGATTCCCAAACAGTCCCCAGATATGTCGTGCCACTGCAAAACGTTTCACCCATAAAATACAGTCAATTCACTTTACAGTATATTCTGTGAAGCGCATTGAGACATCGCGAAGACGTGATCGAGCTCTGTATCAAATGCAAGGATTATTATAACATACAATGTCAAAGGATACACTTTGAAGACTATTTCTCCCTTGCTTCCATTTCATCTCATTTATCCATATACACCACTTTAGGTACCTTAAGTGAGCTCTTTACTGCTCCCAATTTGAAGCCCTCTCCATTAGCCCCCTAATGGCTAATCTATAGAGCAGCAAAACTATTAAAACTCTTATTAATGATTTTCAAATCCCTTTTCTCCCAGTTGAAAGGATAATGCTACTGAGATGAGATACTCCTGCCCACTGGAGGGAGGCGGAATAGGCAGCAACATTTTGTACTGAGACTTCCTGTAAAAGAAAGTGAAATGACCTATTATTACATTGCTTTAAATAACACTTTGCCTGTAAAATGCACAATCACTGGATTTTACAGTCAATCCTATGGATCGCTTTGGGATGACTTTCCAACATGAAAGGCGTTACATCATATGCAAGGATTAATTTTTTAAAACTCTTGAAATCACCTTTGAATATAATAATAATATTAATAATAATCCTTGCATTTGATATAGATAATTGTTTATTATTATTTATTATTTAATCATTCGGGTGTCCGACTCATCTGGAAGAGTTCCATATATCCCATCCACACACGGAAATTTCCTCTCATCTGGAATGGAGGACGCTTCCTGCTTCGTGGAGTCCTGTAGCTCAGTGGTTAGAGCACTCGCTTTGCAAGCGAGAGACCTGAGTTCAATTCCAGGCAGAGGGCGAAACCTTGGGCAAGTTTCCTTACTCCACACAGAGCCTAATAATAATCCCTCCAAAACAAAAAACAATAAAATTGGTCATTTTCAATCTACGACTGTTTGTGGGACATTGCTGTGCGCAATTGGCTGCCGCGTTCGCCCACAAATGTACAGTCAATTCACTTTACAGTGTGTTCTGTGAAGCGCTTTGGGACGTCCTCCCGACGTGAAAAGCGCTATATCAAATGCAAGGATTATTATTAGGATTATTATTAACCTAATTTCGGAAAGTATTAGGCGTGGGTTGGGTTAGGATAACATGTAGCCTTGCGGAAGGAAAGCATAAAAAAGCATTTGGACCTCGATGAATGAAGATTTACAACCTGGACCCTTCAAACAGTCCGAGAGTGTTAGCTTTTCCATCTGATTCACAACCCCCCCGTTAAATGTGAGACTTGAAAACTTCCAGTCTTAATGGCTTTGGACCTCAGGAGCAACTTTTCAGGCATGACATTTAATCTATAAATATAAATCACTTTGTAGGGCTATTATTTCTTAATTACCATGCAGATTCAGGTACATTGAATGACTGCTCATCCATGATGAATGGTTGATGGAAGTGATCTGGGGTTACGTACAATCATCTACTAATATATTTCAGTCCGCATTTTAATACTCATTAAAATTCCAGTTATTTACTGTACTGCACGTAACTCATTAACTGGAAAGAGATGCCGTGTGGCACTGTGATTGTGTTGCCCTGCTGCTGCTTCTGCTCGGAAACCCCTTTCTGCAACCGGGCAAAGTCAAAGACAGTAGGTTAATGATGATAATCCGTGCATTCGATAGAGCTCCCTATCATGTCGTCAAACTGCTTCATGGTATTTACTGTGAAGAGCAGTGATTGTGTATTTGTAGGGAAACCCCGCAGACAATTTGCACACACACACCAATGTCCCACGAACAATCATTGATTGAATGATCAGTTATACAAATTTCATTTTGCTGCTGTTGCTGTTGTTGGTTGTCTGGGGGATTGTTTGCCAGGATACCGAAAGGTACTCCCTTCTATTTTCAAGTAGGGCCATGGTATCTTTAAGGTCCTACCCAAACAGGCAGACGGACCTCTGTTTAACGTCTCGTCTCGTCTAAAAGACAGCAGCTCCAAATAAACAGGTCGGATGAAATTCACTGGAGATGAGAACACTTAAGAGATTCCAGAACCCCACAATTTCCCACGCTCTTAAATGTTGTCTTAAAATTTTAGAGGCAGTGCAGAATTTTCCAAAGGTTCTTAAAAGAACTTAAAAGAAGCCAGTTTTCCACAGCTTCTTAACAGAACTGTGGAAAACTGGCTTACAAATTAAGACAGGGTTCAGGAATTTTCCAAAGATTCTGCACTGCCTTCATTTTTTTTTAAAAGTCAAAATGGGACTTAAAGGCTAAGACCCCAGGGATTGTTCGAGCCTTTGATGCTTTCGAACGCCAGCCCTCAGCATTGCATAATAAAATGTAATAAATTCAGATTTAAGCAAGCAGGCCAGTGTTGACACAGAATATAAGCGCCACATGCTGAATATAGGCTGTATTTCACCTGATCTACTTCCAGTGAGTGCAAAGGTACAAACTCCTTCCAACTGCTTAGTATCAGAATATTTATCCCTCTCCCTCCACACCCCACCCCGCCCCCCACACACACATTTCTCATTTGCATCATTTTCAAACAAACATCCTATCCCCTATAGTAACATGTTCATCTTTTTTATACAATTCTAAAGATAAAAGTTATGCTCTGTGTGAAACTAAATGGGGCGAGCGATAAATTATTTACTGAATAATGACTAGGATGTACATTGCTTTGGGAGCTCGAAAGGAGGTCACACAGTGGGCCCCATTGCTTTTGAGCCAGCGATCTGCCCTCCTTTCTAACATACTGGGTGGTGAAGTAATTGCTAAGTAACTCACCATCTGAGCCATCCAGCTTTCAAAAGTTCAATCAGATAATAACAAGGGTTTGAGGACAATTCACGTGGCTGCTATAACAAACCCGAAGCAGAATGACTGGGGTCAGCTTCCCAGCTGGCTCGCTCCAGAAAACATCACTCCTACCTGACACTGCCTTATCTGTTAAACTAATAACAGGATTCCCTGGTCCAACATAGATTAGGACTCCGTAGGTACAGTCTGTTCCTAGGTATATACTATCACATCTACTGGATGCATGAGTCATCCACAGAATGAGATTAATGGACAGGTGGATGGGCTGTGCATCTGTCAGCACAATCTAATTAAATCCGTGACATTATGTACCCCATGGATGGAAAACCAAGACATTTTTAGCATCTTCAAGACTGCAGCATCTGCTTCACACAGTACTACTCAATATTATTCTCCCTTTGAATTTATATTAGGGCTGAGTAGAATGGACACTTGCGGTTACATCACATCAAACTTCGCACTTTCACCCCCAAGCGCAATACAATTTTTATACGCTTCCAAGTTTTGTAAAGGCCTCGCTCATTTGGAACCTTAGTCTTGGGTGAATCGAAGGACACTGAATGCTGTAATAATAATAATAAAAAATAATAATAATCCTTGCATCTGATATAGCGCCTTATCATGTCTGAGACGCCTCAAAGCGCTTCACAGAATATACATTACTGTAAACTGAATTGACTGTATATTTTGGGGGAGAAACCAGACAGCCAATTGCGCACAGCAGAGTCCCACAAGTAGTTGCAGAAGGAGCACTCACAAAGGACCAAACTGTGCTTCTCACTTCATGAAATCTTATGTTCTTTTTGAGTCGTTGTCAGTTTCGTCACAGGAACATGGATGCGGGCAGGGGCAAGATTACTTTTTGTTATTCTCTGCAATTAAAACTGCTCGAACCTATGTACCTATCAGGACTGTTAGCTGAATGTGCTCAACTCCTGCAAAAAAGAAAGGAGTTTTTGAAAGTCTAAGATTCTGACAGACAAATTTGCCAAGATCTGTTTTGGACAGGGTGGCTGGTTTGACTAACCTCACACAGTGAGTTGACCCCGTTGGCCATGTCCACTCAGGCAACAATATCGTTGCTTCATCATTGATGCCAACTTCGTCCAAATTACAGAGGTGCCTTTACTCAGATGTACATGAATAGAAGATAGACAACAGCCTTGCTATCAGGGTTGCACGCCAGTCCACACTCTGCCTACCAATACACAGTCACTAGACTTCATAGCAAATACTCCCGCAAAGTGCTTTGAAAGGTTTCGACGACACGATAAGATGCTATATCAAATGAAGGATTATTATTTATTGTTATTACCCGTCTAAATAGTTGCCACTGTGCTATTACCATAACACATAAGAGGAGCAGATAAGATAGATAGATAGAAGAGTCCATTGAATTCAGTTAAACCTAAGTTATTTAAGAGTTGAATGACTACAACTTTGATGGTGATAATCAGATACAAGACAATACATATTAAACTGTGCTTTCTCTGCCCATCGTCTCAACATTAACACAGCAAATGAATCATTCTGTTTACTATCACATTAAATGGTCTTGGCAAGTTTAGGAGACAACAATGTCTCTTTAAATCCCTGTTCTTCCCTCACATAGCCTACACCCCACTCCAGCCCCCCACCAATCTCGATTTCAAGTCTGTTTAAAAAAACACTCAAAACAAAGCAAATGCTGATCCGGTAATACTTGGGATAATTTATCAGCAAATGGATTACTGCAATAAAAAAGTAACAATTTATTTTAAGTCCCATGAATAAAAAAGTGATTAGAACGTAATTAATGTGTAATTGCTTTGTTAGTAATGCATCTACGGTGTTTGGACTAAGTAATAAAAACGATATTAATATACTTCCATTTACACTGCAATCGATACGTTAGTCATTTGTGGCACCTTGTTAGACGCAGAGCTTCAATGAAATACTGTGTAAAGATAATGGAATGAATTCATATCGGAATTTGCCAAGTTATTATTTTGTAATTACGGGTTACTCGTGGAACATAAAGGAAAGCATTGCCATGAAAATTATTTTAATAGAAACCTTCGAGAATAAAGAATGACAGGACTTCAGATATCGGAAGGAACACTTTGGCCGTTTTGAACGTAAATAGGGCATTGGTGTCAATTCCTGTATGTGGCCATTTGTATCGGTGAGTGGACAGCAACAGCTGTGGAAAAGTGCTCTGGGACGCCACCCAGCGTGAAGGGCGATATATATAAATGCAAGTTGTTGTCGTAACCAGAAGTGTCACACTGACCTGCGAGAGCCAGGTTGCGTCAAGGCCAAGTTCCTGTGGGTCGACATTGCACAGTTGCCACTACCAGCACGAATCGTATGGTAACTCTGAGTTTCTAATAGCAACTCATATTATAAATTGCCACATACCAACTCCTACCCATCCCCAACGTCATATACGCAGGGCGAAACGTTGGACAAATTTCCTTACTCCACACACCTTCTGTTTACCTAGCAGGAAGTAGTAACGCAGTTGTTGGTCGATTGGTGGATCGCTTTTCCGAGGGTAATAATTTCTTCCCAAAAAAAATTGGTCACTCCATCCACGGTTGATTGTGGGGACGCTGCTGTGCGCAATTGGCTTCGCCCACAAAATACACAGTCGATTCACTTTACAGTATATTCTGTGAAGCCCTTTGAGACGTCTCGAAGACTTGATAAGGCGTGATATCAATTGCAAGGATTATTATTATCCGCGACTGAGCATTTCAGCCACACAAGTTAGCTCAATTGCTTCGGCTTCAATAACTCACTCCTTCCTTCCTACCCCCAACACCCCCTCCCCACCAGGAGCGTGTTGATATTCACCGATTAGCAACATTGCGAACGTTTGTCCCCTAAAACTCACAGTCACTGCAATTTGCAATATATCCCGTGAAGCGCTTTGGGAGACGCTGAATGAAATGTAGGGATTATTAATTATTATGATTGTTAATTATAGTAAAAAAAACGCACACAAAAGAATTCAAATAGAGAGAGATCAAACATTGAAAGAAAGGGCGGGTAAAAAAATGTTAACTTCTGACGTGCAATAAAGGTACAGATGGCGAGATCCCTATTTAACATGATTTCTCTCCAGTGAAAACTATACAGTAGACAGCAGTATGCCACAACATATGGCTTATGACTGACTCCCTCTCTAACACAGAAGCTATAGAAAGCATTCTTTCTTTAACACCCCCTTGGTGATTACAAAGTACTACCAAAGGGCCACCTCTACAGTATTTTGAATCCATTTTTATTCTGAATGTGCTGTCATTATAGGGTATATTCTTTCTAAGCGATCGCACTGTTTTAATTGACACACAAACAAAAGCAATGATGCCATTACTTAAAAAAAAACATCCATTAAGCAGTCTGGTTTTATGTCCCAATCCTATGGCAACGCGAAATGTATTGCAATAATAAAAGGAATAAAAGGTCCTTTTTGCTGGCCTACACTGGCTGTTATTTGAACCTTTTAGAATTTCACTGCAACAGTGTATATTGTTAAAGATGGCTCACTGACAAAAAATTGCCATCAAATGACCTTTCTGAGCCCCCACTAAACAGCTTCCTGGCTGTTATTGCTGTGCGCAAATTGGCTGATGCATTTATCCACGAAACACAAGTCACTACACTCTACAGTATATGCTGCACAATGCTTTGGGAGGTTCTCCTGACGAGAAAAGCGCTGTACCAGATATAAGGATCATTACTTTACTTATATATCGTAAATTTCACATTCCTTTCCCCACCCCCACCCCTCCCCAGCGACCCCACGGAAATAGCCACACAGTCCCCACCCCCCCCCCCCACCCACATCAACAACAACAACTTGCGCTTATATAGCGCCACTCACGCAGGGTGACATGCCAGTGCACTTAAACACAAGGACCGCATATTCTCCTTCGAGACCTGGTCAGGTTCACCCAAACCGTTGGAGCAATCTGAAAAGTAAGCAAACTCTCTGGAAAAGTAAATTGGACAATTCAGAAAGTACGTCAAATATCAAAGAATATTTTCCTGGACCACTATGCTCCATGTCAGGCCAATGGCCTCAATAGGACTTGGAATAAGCAACAACTCCAGTAGCCTCCAGCCTAGAAAAACACACACGGCCTCAACTATTCTACATTTATGGAAGAACTTAAAGCAATTTTTGCAAGTTGCCGGAAACGCCTATCTTATTGTAGGCAAGCGAGTCAACACAGTAAAAAATGCCAATAGATTCTTGCTTAAGTTATTTATTTGCCCTGGTCCGTCTCCCAAATATTTTTCTGCAAACTATGTAAACCGTCTTAATCAAGAAAATTATTTAGTGGTTCCACAGCCAGTTCCTGGGAGTTTGTTCCCTCTTTTGTCCATTCAACAAAGGCCCAGCCTGTATAGACCATGATACTTAGGCGCTGAGTCTGCCAATCGAGCCACGGCACACAGGTCTACTTCCAAGCAGAGGCGTATGGGTTCTTACCAAAGGAGCTCAGTTGGTTGAGCGCCCAAGTCGGAATCCAAAGGTTCTGGTTTGAAATCTCAGTGTTTTCACTCAGCCTTTCAGGGTTGATCGAATGAGCATCCAGTCTAAATGATATCCTGCGCTGTAAAGTAAAGTGATTGTGTATTTTGCAACCAAAATCTGTGCACAATCACAACCCAGGAAAAAGCCAAATGGGAAGATTTAGGGCGATAACAACAACAAATTACACTTGTATAGCACTCTTCACATTGGAAAGACATCCCAAGGCTCTGGACAGTCAGGTTTTTTTTTGGACCCGAGCTGGGAATTGGGGTCAGGAGGGGTGGAGGGCATGGGCTGGTAGGGGGTGGGAGGGTGGCCAAAGGCACGGTCTAAGAGGAAGGTCTTTAGACAGGACTTGAAAGAGGCAAGAGATGGGGTGAGGCGGAGGGATTGCGGGAAAGAGTTCCAGAGTGTGGAAGAACAGCTCCTGGAACTCGGTGCATCGCTCATTCCTATCCACCCACCACTCGGCAGCCATTTAAGGATCTGGCTTGCGTGCTGAGACCAGAGAGAGTCAAGTCGGCGTGTGTCTGCCTCACCAGTCACACTGCTCGCTCGCTCGCTCAACAGGCAGGCGTTGCTGGCTCTGCAACATGCTGCTGATGAGCGAATTAAAACAATTACTTTGCCTGGCAGGAAGAGAGCTGGAGACACAGTGCTCAGTAGGGGTGCAACACTAATTACAGACATCCTTTGCCTGGACTGAGGAGGGAGGCTCTGGGCTTAATTTAGTAACCGTGCCATCATTATTGTACGCTGGCTCTAAAACCCCAACTATGCAAGTGTGATGAACGCACTGGGGAACTACAGTCTGTTACACCATTGTCTTGCAAATCGATGGGCTGCATGAGAGGAAAGGCAAAACAAATGAACGGAAGCCTCTCATGTGTTTGCGTTAAATCATGCATCACGTTAATCCACTTACGGTACACACTGGCTGCAGAAGCTGTTCCCAGTAATCAGCCGCAAATTATTTCTCCATCGTTAATCCCTCCCAATGTGTGTGTGTGTGTGTGTGTGTGTGTGTCATTGTGCATTAAAGATACAGTGTACACTGGATGTGGGTGCTGGCATTGATGGCTTCTAAGAGCACAATAAGCCTGAAATAAACTCCTGTGTAAAATTAACACAGTGTGTTGCCAGGCGGGCTCAGCTCAGGACACTAAACTCGCACAGTCTCGGCTAACACGCCAATGTAGTGCGGGGGTGGGTGGGGGGGAAGCACTTCACTGCAAACAGTCCCATCCTTCAGATGAGACGTTAAACCGAGGCCCCATCTGCCTGAGTGGGTTGATGTTAAAAGATCCAGTGACACGACTCAAAAAGAGAAGGGAGTTTCGGTTTCAATGACGTGCTTACCTGCGGGAAAGAAATGAATATTAACAGAATGAGCTGGGTGTTTTGTGTATCATCTGTTACAGACTGTGGCTGCTTTGTGAGTTTGTAAGTTAATCGCGGGACAATCTTGCTTTACTCAGGAGACGGCAGCAGAAAGTATTTCATATTCCTGTTCAGCTGAACGCCTTGGGCTACCTGGAATATTAAAAGTTGCAAAAACGCAGTCAGTTCCTGAATTTGTGTCTTTGCTTCAGCCTAACATATCCAAACCCCCCTGACCCGAGGCCGTTCCCCTTAATCTGCTTTCTACTTATTCTCTGTCGGTCGTGTTTTGTGTATTTTGCCGCATCGGATAGGAATAAAAAATTAATAAAAGTTAAGCAGGAAGCGCTTGGCCTCAACTATTTGCCCAAAGTGGATATTCTTAGCATCGCTTAGAGAAATCTTTCTCCTCAGTACAGATTATTTAATTGGCTGCCGCGTTTCGCCCACAAAATACACAGCCAATCCACGTCACAATATATTCTGTGAGGCGCTTTGAGACGTCTTACCGACATGTTAAGGCACAATATCATATGCAAGGATTATTATTACTATATATATTATATATCATTGCTGTTTGTAAGACGTTGCTGGCACAGTTTATCCTGCCATCGCCTCCTCACTACCGGCTCTGACGAAACACCCTCCATGGCCTCTCTCTCTCTCGTCTTGCTATCTGCGTCTGACCTTGAAATCATAACCAAATCATTGGCATGACTTCAAAATATTTCCTCAATCGTCTCTTTCCATATAAATGTCACTGAGGGCGTAAATAAAAGTTGCACAACTTGAAAACTGTAAACAGTGACCGCTTCTTACTCTGGAAAACCCTGGCTGTTATTTCACTGTCAATACAATGCTAGTACCTTATTTTAAGAACCAACAACGTACGTTAGGAGATTTTTTGACATTGAGTTGATGTCGACACAACAAGCACAATGCAGCCAGACTTCCTGTCGGGTGTTTGGACTAAACACAATGGAAAGGGACCAGCTAATCGTGGGGTGACGTGATGGCTGGGTTGCGTGTCCGCATTCGGTTGTGGAGGATGAACAACGAGCAAGTAATATGTTCCATTCCTGAAGGCAACCATCCTTCACCTCAGTGTTGGTTTGAGATGGCTCCAACAATAACTGATGCTGTTTGATGGTCTGCCTGTTGGGAGGATGGCCTGGGCTCCCCATTCACCATCCCGATACCTGCTCGTCACCCAGGACGATGTATTAACTATAACTGGTGATGATTGTCACATCCATGGACATGTTGGCTGATGTCTGGCCATAGTGTGACACTCTACCCACTAATTTCTCCCCTCCCTCCCTCCCTCCCTCCCTCTCCCCTTGGCTCATTTTCACACTCCGCCATTGGTTATCATTATCACAGTTGCTGGGCCTTGAAGCTACCTCTGGACACCATTTCCCTATCGTTGAGCGCCAGTAACCTCATGATAAATAGTAACAATAAGAATCCTTGCATTTGGTATAGCGCCTTATCACATCGTCAAGACGTCACAAAGCTCTTCGTGGGATACTGTAAAGTGTAGTGACTGTGTATATTGTAGGCGAATATGCTGTGTATACTGTAGCCAGTTATCCGCAGCAACAGAGCGAGTCACTAATTTTTTTGTGGGGGGAGAAATTGTTGGCCAGGGCAAAGAATAAATCAATAATCAAGACAAAAGCCCTCAGTTACAGGATAAACCATTGTGACCGAGACTGAGGTGGGGGCGGGGGGGGGTGGGGAACAGGAACATTAATTGACAGAGCGGAATTTTTCTACGCCTGCTACATTCTCACATTGCATTTCGCAATCTTCACCCCCAAGTTTCTATCACTCGAAGAAAAGATCCGGAAGGATATGCATTTGGGGTCACTTACATAAATGTAACCTGAAACATTAAGCTTTTATTGTAGCTCTGAAAAAAATCTGAAGCGATTTTACTTGACTTCCTCTCACAGATGCTTTGTCTGAACCTTCAGGGCGAATGAGTCAGCATTTTCCTGCCTGGGTGGGAAAAAAACCGCTCTTGTTTAATATTGTATCGTTAAATGGTGCGTCGTTCCTCTAACCTAGACACGAACATTGGTCAATGTTGTTCTGTCATCAGGTAATAAATGTGAGGTTTAAAGGAGTTATTGTGTGTTAACTGTGCTCATGTATATGGAATGCGGTCATCAACATAGAGAGAGACAGAGTTCTGTGCAACTCACATCTTCACATGCCAAGTACGTGCTATCTTACTGAAGATAATCAAAAGCATGTGTGGAGCCCAAGAAAAGACTACACATGGCTGGCCATGACCTCAACAAGGCAAGAGCTCTGTACTGCCAGATCCTTAAAGAGACAGTGGCGTGTCACGGGAGCACGGTGTGTTGGAACAGGAACCCCGAGACCCTGTTCCTGCCGGCGGCGCGTAGACCTGAGGGCACATTGCTCCAATTTGCTCCACTTCCGTGAGACAGTGTGACTCACTCCGTGTTCACAACTCCTGCCACGAATCGCTGTACGTTGGAGCCATCCCATTGCCCCTTTTGAGGTGGTATAAACAGAGAACCACATCTGCAGAATATCCTGTGAGGCGCTTTGAGACGTCTCGAAGACCCGATAAGGCGCTGTATCAAATGCAAGGATTATTAGTATTGTTCTCCAGTCATTGTTCTTAATGGCAAAAAAGAGATCAACAAGTAGAGGTGTATTTATTAAACCAGAGGCATTGTGAACTTCAACAACTCGACTGGTTGTTAGGATTTAATTCACAAGCGTTTACCAAACGACTTTATGTGATGAGAGGAGAGAGTATAATAATAATAATAAGAAGAAGAATCCTTGCATTTGTTATAGCACCTTTTCACGTCTTCGAGACGTCTGAAAGCGCTTCACAGAATATACTGTAAAGTGATTTGACTGCATATTTTATGGGCGAAACGCGGCAGCCAATTGCACACAACAGCGTCCCCACAAACAGTCGTGGATTGAGTGACCAAATTATTATTACATCTCCTGAGTCAGCTCGTAACTCACTGCGCTGATCATCATGTCCTCTGGAGAGCGCCCAGCAGGGACAAACCAGAGACAAACACCTGGTACATAGTAAACCTGACAGAGACTCATGTACAGTCTGCACAGTTCAGTTGATGCTTAGCAGATCTCAGCACACGAATATAAATTATACATTGGATTTAAACAATTAAATGTATGTTAATTAGCTCTCATTAATAGTTCCACCCAACGCTGATAATTAGCACAAAATCTTAAGGATAGCGATCCCTAAGTGACTTACCTGGCGGGGCTGAGGTCCTGGATATGTAACGTTTTGTAAGGAAATACAGCTGAAATCAATTCATCTGTGTTAAATTGTCCTAATATGCATTTTTAACTCTAGGCTAGTCATTAACAGCTACCACTAACACGTGAAGAAAATTACTTTTCCTGCAGCAACAGGAAAGTGCTGAGTCGGGAAGAAATTGTTAACTCTTCGCATTTTGGTGGATCCAATTTCCCTTTTTAATTGGCAGCCCAAGGTCCCCAGTGAGACAAAACTTCCACAACCCAAACAGGAGCAGATTGCGCTGGGGAGATAGGTAGCAAAACTAGCAACGTTGCTCTTTCATCTTGAGGGACCGATCAGATAAAAGTCACTTCTAGAATATAATAATATAATAATAATTCTTGCATTTGATACAGCGTCTTATCACATCTTCGAAACGTCTCAAAGCGCTTCACAGGATACACTGTAAAGTGAATTGACTGTATATTTGTGGGCGAAACGCGGCAGCCAATTTTCTTTTGAAGGGATTATTATCCCCACCAATCCCTCTCATTCCTCTGTCACAACCCCCTTCCCCCCACCCAGCTCCACCCCGCTCTTTCCCCATATCTTTTTCCCCCCCCCCCCACCCCGTAAAGATATATTGGCCCTGGAGGGGGTGCAGCGCAGGTTCACCAGAATGTGACCAAGCCTCAAAGGGTTAAGTTACGAGGAAAGGCTGCGTAAACTGGGATTGTATTCCCTGTGAGTGTAGAAGGTTGAGGGGGGATTTTGATTGAGGTGTTTAAGATGATAAAGGGATTCGATCGGGTAAAACAGAGAAGCTGTTTCCTCTGGTGGGGAATCCAAAACAAGGGGGCAGAGTCTGAAAAGTAGAACCAGGCCATTTAAGAGGGAAATCGGGAAGCATTTTTTCACTCAAAGTGGTGTAGAAATCTAGAATTCTCTCCCCCAAGAGGCCGTGAGTGCTGGATCCATCCACAGCTTCAAGGGTGAGGTTGATAGATTTTTGGTAGGTCATGGTATTAAGGGATATGAGGAGAAAGCGGGAAATTTGGAATTGAAAGGATTAGCTGAGGTGCAGATTATCCGTGATCTAATTAAATGGCAGAACAGGCTCGAAGGGCTGAATGGCCTCCTCCTGTTCCCGTGTTTCCTCAAGAATGTCTCCAATCCCTTTCCAAAAACTGTTAAAAAGTTTTTACCCATTTGTGGTAAAACGCTCCACATTCTTTCAGCCCTCCGTGCAAAAAAAAAAAAAAAACTCTTCTAACCTCTGGTTTATAGAGCTGCTGGGGAAAGGGTTGGAGCCTCGGGTAGGAACACGTGTCGCCAGATGGAAGAACAAACGACAAAGACTGGCTGGCAAGTAACAAGGCTGTAAATTTTGGTTGCTGCGTGGCAGCAGGTAACTGGATAGCTCAATGGCTGGCTCTCTCCTTTGAAAAGCTGCTCTTTCTTCATCTCTCTCTCTCTCTCTCTCTCTCGTTCATTCTCTCCAACGCCCCCCACTGCCCACCCCCCTCCCACCCTGCCCCCCACCACCACCACCCAATATAAAGACAATTTATCTTCACACTTGGGCTGTACGGTTGAGTCCAGTTAGCAGGCTTAGAAATATAATTGGCAAGGTATAAAACAAAAAACATCCAGCCAGCCAATGGAAGCTATGGTATCTTCATTATAAAAATAATACTGCCTGCGTTTGATATAGCTAGTGCCGTTCACGTCAGGAGGACGTCTCAAAGTGCTTCACAGGATACACTGACTAAATGGTCACCATAACGTGGTCGATATTTTTCTACTCCCTTTGCTTCTTTTTCACTGATTCTACCCTGAGCGTCTCAGCAACACAATGTCAAAGTGTCAGCACTTGGCTGTCGGTTACACCCTCGCCTCAGAGTCAGAAGATTGTGGGTTCAAGCCCCATGTCAGGATGTTGAACTCACAGTCCAGGCTGACATCAGCGCAGTCTTTTGGATGAGATGTTAATCTGAGTTCTCGGCTGTACCTATTCAGGTGGATGTTTAAGGATCCCATGGGGTTATCTGAGAAAAGGAAAGGAGTTTCTCCTGGTGTCTTGGCCACCAATCCTCCAGATATAAATTGGTCATTAACTTCATGGCTGTTTGTACGTTATTGTGCACTCACTTGTAACAGACAGAAGCCCCTACAATTTTCAGGAAACCCTGTGAAGTGCTATGAGACATACTCCCAACATGAAAGTCACCGTATCAAATGAAAGGAGTATTATCAATATGATTATTATCATCATCATCTAGTCAGTATTGTGAATCATAAATTATATGGTCCTGGAGTTCAGCAAAATCTTCTTTATGTAAACTTGAGATGTCAAGGCAAGAGGCAAGAGTGAATTCTACACTGCCGATTCCTGTAAAGCTTGCTGTCGGGATAATGGCCGTATGTGTAACTCATTACTATATGACTTATATATTTATAGACAGAGGAGGGTGTCTCCTCCTGCAAATGCATTGCTTTTAATCCTCACTTTTAATAAAGCAGATCAATATTGTATGTATGTATGTGTGTGTGTGCGTATGTATGTGTGTATGTATAAAGCATATTCCGAACGACAAGTTACAGCTGCTTCAGAACAGCTGAACCACACATTTACCAGAGTGCGACTGTGAAGTTTTCAAAGCAGGAACTGTGCCAGACACCAAACTCCCCATCGAGGCAATAACATCTCTTTAAGTGAATAATTTCAAGATTGCAATTTAGTGAACCGCACCACCAGTACTTACAGTTGGCTGGAGAAGTCCGGATATTCAGAACTAACCCTTAAACTAGTCTACATCATCATTTCTTTAAGACTTATTAGAAATTGTAACGGAATCACAACCTTTTGGTCACCCTGTATTATCCAATTATTCCTCTTCGTTTTCGGTAATTTGCTGGGTTTCTGAAATAAAAGCCAACAGTTTTTGTAGACAGTAGCTGTGAGCAATGTGTGGCGATTATTCACAGCAATTATTAACCCAGTCAGCAAAGAAAAAGGACAGTTAGATAGATAACGCCAGTAAATGGCCAATATTGGAATCTAATATACAGTCAATTCGCTTTACAGTATATTCTGTGAAGCGCTTTGAGATGTCTTGAAAACTTGATAAGGCGCTATATCGAAGTATAATTATTATTATCGAATTTGTAGTATTTTCTTAACAGATTTCTTAATAAGAAATGCGTGATCATTCAAGTTCTCAAACATCCAATTTTTTAAAGAAGGAATTAATTCTCCCACATGTTCAAAGTTTTAGAAATTCGGATAATGACACCTTTTCCTTATGAAATCTTTGAAGAAATAGGATGCAAATCAGAGCCCGTTGTTAGGTAATCAACGGTGTCAAATAGAAAACATAAATTTTGCTTCTCAAGTGTTTTTAAAAAAAATCCACCCACGAAGCAAAATGAATTGAAAATAATACGCAGATTTTTGAAAGTCAAAATAGAATGGTAATAATAATAATAATAATAACAAGCCTTGCATTTGATATGGCGCCTTATCACGTCTTCGAGACGTCTTCACAGCTGTAAAGTATACTGTAAAGTGGATTGAGCACCGAGAGAGTTAAATCCTATCCCAGAACCGAGAAAATAATAATATATATGAATGAAAATAGAGAACTCTGCAGAGTGTGTGAACACGGTTCACAGTAAGTAGATGTCTTGGGGTGGCAGCGGAGAGGGAAGATTACTATGTTATTCCTCTGCCATTATGAATGTAGTCTCCACAGCACTGGAACATGCAGCTGTCGTTAGGTGCTATAATGAAACCTTGGCCACTTGGGCCTTCATACAGCTGATTTCTTAATGAGGTTTACCTTTCCGACACTTTTTTTTGCTCAGCTACCGAGGTCTCAAGGGTGCTTATGAATATGTTTTAGGCTGCTGCAGTGCACGCTCAGTCTAATTTAGCGAAAAGTTACATAGCACTTAGCCTCTGCCTTCTCTCCCACTACCGACTTAATAACATGGGCTGCACCTATGTATTAGGAGGTAGTAATCCGTTGCCTGCAGAGCAGGAACCAATTGTTCCTTTTGCAGAGTTATTTTTTGATATGTTTTTGGGGGGGTAGTTACTGAAAGAATAGTGTAACCATCGCAGTTAAGGTGGGAATTGCATCCTGGAATTTCAATAACAAAATTACATTTGTACAGCACCTTCCACGGCGGGAGGAAGTCCCACCAAATGCAGCATTATCCCTCGAGACTGGAGAAGATATTAAGACAAAATGTAGGCAAAAATTGCACCTGGATTTTGGGCTCGTTACGGCGAGCAATGTCAGAGCTCAGGTAGGGAATACTCTTAAGACCTTTTCCCAACCGTTCTCAGCACAAAGGAGTCCCAGGTCAGGCGTAGAAATGAACCAGATAATACCAGGCAGCAAAGCAAAGCTCTTTCTGGTCTGCTCTGAAGACAAAGAGCACCTGATGCTTCATTTCCCACACCTGCAACGCACGCCCCCTCTTGGAAGGAACAAACAAGAAGGTATGTGTTTTTCTGGGGGGTTCATGATGATTATTTTCGCTCTCAGTTTCACCTTGAGCCAACATAAATAACTGGCTATTGAAAACGTCCGATATGATATGAGCTCTGCTCATTCGTGACTTCAATTAGATCCCGTGCTCTCTTCAGTCATCAATTACCGGGTTTTTAATATTTTAAATAATCTGACAAACAGCGTGAATGTTTATCCAACTTAGTTGGAACATTAAAACGAGTTTGTCTCACCAGCAATGGATCTGTGGGGTGTGAAGGTCAGTGTTTCTAGCTTCCGTTCCTTGCTCTAACAAACAAGATCATCACAGGCTCACGATGCTAAAAAGAAATAAGCGGTCACGCAATTCACCAATGTTTGCGGGACACTGCTGAACGCAATTGGCTGCTGTGTTTCGCCCACAAAATACACAGTCAGTCCACTTCACAATATATCCTGTGAAGCGCTTTGAGACGTCTCAACGAAGTGATAGGATTATTAATATTATTATGAATGAATCAAATTAAAAACACACCTTGTGGAAGTTGAAGTAATAGCTTGTGGCGAGCGAGTGAAGAATCAACTCAGGCAAGATTCAAACCAGCTCCAGTCGCCAAGCGGTAAGTAGCTATTTTTTGTTAAAAAAAATATATATTTATTATATTTTCAAGCCACTTGTGTGATCAGCTTCCAGACTTTCCCAGACCCTGAGCTGTGCCAGTCCACATCAACGCTTGCTTACTTCCAGGCATTACTCAAACGACATTCTCTCTGGGTGAGAGCACGGTGTCTCACTGGGGTGAGAGGGGAAGAAGGTTGCAGAGAGAGGCAATTTAATACCGCTGCGTTTCGAAAAGAAATGAAGCAAAATAAAACCCAACCCCGTTAGCTTTGGTGGAGAAAAAGAAATCTCTTCCGAAATAAATAAGACACAGAAGTTAAAAACAAACAGTAAATGATTTGAAACCTTTTTTTTAAAAAAGAGAAATGTGCATTTCATGTAAAAATAGGAAACGCAGCTGAACAGGATATTAAATCAACCGGAAAGAAAGCGATGGAGTCATTGACAAGGTGATTAATGAACAAACCTGACTTGCCAAACCCATAGTAAAGCTCTTTCACGAAAAGGCCAGTGCCACAACATCTCTACATCCAAGCAAAACCACACCGCTTCCACCGACCCACCATCCGTGCCACCACAAGTGGCCATGCCTTCAGCCGCTACACTCCTCATCTCTGTAACTCCCTGCCTCAATCCATCCGCCTCGCCCCCTCTTTACCTATCTTCAAAAATAATAATAATAGTAATCCTCGTATGTGGTACAGCGCCTTTCACATCAGGATGACATCCATAAGCGCTTCACGGAACATACGGTAAAGTGTAGCGACTGTGTGATTTTGGGGGCCAATACAGCAGCCAAGGGCACACGGCAATGTCCCACGTGAAGTGAAAACCCACTGAAGACCCACCTCTTCAACTACCCCTAAGGTGTCTCCCCACCCATTCTCCCTTGATTTGAGTCCAAGCCCGGTCACTCTATAGCGCTCCGAGATACCATCCTGCATGAAGGGCACTATATAAATGCAACGATTGTTTTTCATCAAGTATATATATATATACATGTATGTGTATGTATATATATACATACACACACGTGTAGGAATTTACAAACAGGCGCACTGTTTATTTTGACAATTCTCTTCACACCTCAATTTGATCCCTTCTCAGCTCCAGAGAATACGTCAGATAATAACCTTACCAGATTATTAACACAGTTTAGCCACCCTGTCCACACCCCTTATCATCTTCGTGACTCTATACTGGACTCTTTCCAAAGTCACCCAAATACTTCCCTTCTTTTGTAATGGGCAACAATTTTACTCTTACAAAACCTACATCTCTCACTATGAAACCCAACGTTTCCTGAGAATGATTGATATCTATCTGCACCAAGGAGTTACAATTTAGTGAATTATTTACCTGTACAACTAAATCCATGAGATCATTATCCACCAGCATCCCCTCCAGAACGTCTTCATCTCCCAAATATTTTCAAACCCCGAAACTGGCCAAAATTCATTACCTCACAATTGGCTCCACTGAATTGCATCTGCCATTGCTCGCACTCGCTCACTTAATACATCAATGTCTGGGTGCAGCCCTTTGCGGTGTCCTTCACAGTTCACCACCCTTCCAAGCTTAGTGTCATCTGCAAACTTGGATGAGAGTCCACGAATGGATGTCATCATGACCTTCCAGACTGCACGACTGTTTGGGGAATGCTAGAGGGTGGGAAGCCAGAAGGAAAGACAAAACCACTTTGGTAAATACCTCTGTCTATCACAAGGTTCCCTGTGGTTATGTACTGTGGATGACTTTCATTTTGGAAGCGAGCACTTTTTGGGGTATTTTAGAGATTTTAATGGACAACCCTTCTGCCCTCATTCCCTCGGTTCCACCATCGGTGAATGTGCTTCCAGCCACTACACCCCGAAACTCTGTCACACTCTCCCTCTATCCCTCAGTCTTGCCTCCTTCCTTCCCCATCTTCAGGTCGTGCCTGAAGACCTTCCTATTCGACTGTGCCTACGGTCACCTCCTCCCACCCCCCGACCGTGCTCCGGGACGCTGTCCTGCATGAGGGGGCGCTGTGTAAGTGCAAGTTGGTGTTGTTGTTGCCCTCACCCGCAATGTCAACTCACCTGCTGTAGCGTACAGAGCCACAGGAAAGGAAATCAATATTATCAGCACATTAGGCATGTGATGCTGTAATCCTGTTGGGCAAAACATGGCGATTGTCTCTAATTCCCTTTGTTCTGCACAATTCAATGCGACTTTCAAGTCTTTCCCGGGGGTTTATGAACAATGAAACATTCGCAGTCAAAGATCAAAGCGTCAGGTTAGAAGTTTGGTTGTTTACAGATTCCGGTCACCTACTCCCTTTACTCGGGACTGTTCCGAATGTGGCAATTTCCAGTACAACAACAACAATAACAACAACAAAGTTACATTTATACGTCGGGAGGATGTCCCAAGGCATTGGACAGACAGGATTACGGACCTGAGCTGAGGGTCGGAGTGGGGGAGGGGGAAGGGCAAGCAGGGAAATCGAAAGTACGGTCGAAGAAGAGGGTCCTGAGGTGGGTCTTGAAGGAGGCAAGGGAGGGGGCGAGATGGAGGGACTGTGGGATGGAGTTCCAAAGGGTGTGGGGCAGAATGGCGGAAGGCCCACCCGCCGATAATGGGGCGAGCAAGGCAGGGACATGAAGCAGGCCGGAGCCCGCTGAGCGGAGAGAGCGAACAGGATGGTAGGGGGTTAGGAGGTCAGAGAGGTCGGGGGGAGCAAGACCATGGAGGGTTTTAAAGGTGAGGACCAGGATCTTGAACTGTATCCTCTGTGTGATGGGAAGCCAGTGGAGTCGGGCGAGGATGGGAGCAATAGGGCCACGGAGCCTGGTGGGGGTGAGGATGGGGGCGATAGGGTCACGGAGCCTGGTGGGGGTGAGGATGGGGGCGATAGGGTCACGGAGCCCGGTGCGGGAGAGGACACGGGTTGCAGAGTTCTGGATAATCTGCAGCCTGTGGAGGGAGGAGTTGGGGAGGCCGACAAGCAAGGAATTTGTGTAGTCGAGCATCGATGTAATGAAGGTGTCTATGAGGGTCTCGGGGGCCTGCGGTGTGAGACGGTGTTGGACCCGGGCGACGTTGCAGAGGTGGGGTAAAGCAGAGCGGGTGATGGAGCGAATGTGGGGTAGAAAGGATAGTTGAGGGTCAAACAAGACCCCAAGGTTCCGGACTGGCTCAGTGAGGTGGAGTGTGCAACCATGGATGGTGATGCTGTCAGCGCCTGAGGTGAGGAGGCGCCGACCGGAGCCAATCAGGAGAGCCTCGGTCTTGTAATAAAAATAAATAATAAAAATATAATAAAAATAAAAAAAAAGTACGTAAATAAAGAATCAGATGGCTTTCATCTTGGCTCGCTGTTGAGTCCAGCCAGCAATAGCCAACAGCCCCTCCAGCCCTGACATCAAGAAAACAGTCTCGCTTTCATTATTTCATTTTATTTGTTTTTATTTGTTTCACCCACAAGTTATACAGTCAATTCGCTTCACAGAATATGCGTCTCAATGACACGATAAGGCGCTATATCAAATCCAAGGATTGTTTTTATTATTCCGATGCTATATGCGGCCAACTTGAGGCAATTTCGAACAGAATATCTCAATAAGGAATCCGAGCGAGACTCTTTCCAGAAATAACTCGTGCTGACCCATGGGAATTCTGCTCCCAAAGTAAATCAGAACAGAGTTTCTTTCCCATGTGTCCACCTGAATTTACCCCATTTAGAAATTGATACCTATTTGACCCCAAGCAGACAATAATCGTGTGATGGGAACCCCCTTCCACTCCGATCCCCTTCCTCCCTCACTCCCGAAGCTATATAAGAAAAATAATAATTTGGTCACTCAATCCACGACTGTTTGTGGGGACGCCGCGGTGCGCAATTGGCCGCCGCGTTTCGCCCACAAAATGTACACTCAATTCACTTTACAGTCTATCCTGTGAAGCGCTTTGAGGCGTCTCGAAGACGTGATGAGGAGTTGTATCAAATGCAAGGATTATTATTATTAACATTATCAATATTATATACAGGCTACACAGAGATGATTAAAAATGGGAAAGGATCTGAAATAACAGTCGAATGCTGAGTGGGGATGGACAGCACTCATTTTGAAATAATGATAATCCCGGCATTTTTTTTTTGATGTAGCGCCTTATCACGTTTTGGAGACGTCTCACACTGCAATAACCTCAATAGCATGCGAGAAAATGGACATTGCCTCTTCGGTGTTTCCGCGCAACTACATAATTAAACAAGCTGTTTGCATAGTGGTTTAATTATAGCTAAGATTTTTTTTCCACATGAACTGTAAAATTTTTATGCAGGGTCACATTGAGTTAATTTGCCTGCTTGCAGTATATGGAAATTGCCTTCCACATCATTAATTTGCTGCCACAGCCCACATCCACAGTAACCTGCGAAGCATCACAGCATCGCCTGCGACAAAAAGAGCGCCATATCAATCACACGAATTCTCCTCACACACCGTTGAGGTGGCTTATAGGTACAATTATTCGTATATATCAGCTCCATCAAAGCTTTCCCTAATTGACCCCACGAGATCGAAGTAGCATTTGATGCCTAGCTATTAATTACGACTCGGGTGACATTTTTCGTTCGCCTTAAAGAGAAGCTAAATTATGCCGTCTTTTTTGTTAAGGGGTTTTGTTTCGCGGGGAGCGGAGCCATTAACGGGGAAGAGATTGAGAAAAAGTGACATGAGGAAAGGCCGCTCGATCCATCAAGTTCATTCCGTAGTCATTTGCAGCGTTGAAGGTGGCTATTCAGCCCATCGTGTCTGTGCTGGCTCTTCTAAGGAGCAATCTTTTCAGTCCCATTTATCTGACAATTCCCCATAGCCCTGTAGTTGACCATCTCCTCAAAACTCTCCAACCTACTTCACGACTTTGGGATAGATCACACAGTTGGGATGGACTCTGAGCAGAGGAGAAGGGGAGGTGACCATAGACGTGGCCGAAGAAGTAGGATTTATGGTGGGATTAAAAGATATAGAGGGTGGAGGGAGCCGGGGGAGAGCCAGGGGCTTGAGCAGGGGGTTTCAGACGTTAGAAGCACAGTGACTGGTCTCCTCTTTGGACTAGGGTTTGTCACAAGACTGAGTCTAATTTTAGTCTCTCACACACACACTCTAACACACACACACATACACCACCAAACCACACACATATCACACACACACACACCACCAAACCACACACATATCACACACACACTACCAAACCACACACATACCACCAAACTACACACACACACATACATACCACATCTCAGTTTACTCAGTGATCTCCCTGGTCTACGTATCTAAGCATAATAATAATAATAATAATCCTCGCATTTGATACAGCACCTTATCACATCTTCGAGACGTCTCAAAGCGCTTCACAGAACCCACTGTAAAGTGAATTGACTGTATATTTTGTGCATCATAAAACATGGTACAGTTCTCCATTGAGACACCAGAAAGCCAGACTAAGGGGGGTTTCAGTTGAAAGCATGTGACTGTCCCATGTGCTAAGAAGGGAGGCTGGATGAATGTAATAGGCTCTTACCCCACCAGATTGTTAGTCATAGTAAAAAATCACTGGACGATGTTATTTCATGCCCAAGAGGTTGTGTAGCATCTCATTATTATTCATTTCCATTTTAAATTATGATAATTCTGTCACTGGGAAGCAAAAGGTGGCAGCAAAAAAATAAATAAGAGATCACTGGAGTCTCCCAGAAGTACCTACTTTTTCGTTGATTCTTTCTCTGTCCTCTCAAAAGAGCATCAACAAATAAACTTAACAATCGCAGTATGGAAACAGTCACAAGTGCTGACAATTTCTCCATTTAGAACTCATATGCTAATCTCAACAACAACTTGTGTTAATATAGCTCTCTTCAACCTATTGTAAGAGTCTAGTAAATACTTTGTCAATGGCAAATAGAACAGCTTCAATCGGGTGGAACTCCGGCATTTAGTTTCTTTACCATTTAAGCAAAAACATCCGAGAAATGTCAATTTCCTTCCCTTCCCTCGAAAACACGAGAGCAATGACAGGAAAACCGCTTGGAAAATAATCGCAGCCGACAGGAAAAGTCAGATTCTGCTGCTGGACTTCAAACCTTTCCTGTGTTTGGAGGTGAGGAGTGATTTATGGGCTGGGTGGTGTTAATTCAGACCCACTTTGCTTCTGAAGCATGAAAAAGAGACCGGATTGATCCAGGGTTTTCCAGACAGCTTTCAGACTGAAGTTGGGCAGCAACGAAGTGAGATCTGAACTAACGGGTTCTCTACAGTTGCACCTGTTTGAGTTTGTTGTTCTACTTGAGCACTAATGTACACAGTTGTCACTTTTTATGGGAATTAATACAGCACATTACGCCAAAACAAAACACAGCTATTCGACCTTTCTTAATTTATTTGTGCCGCACGCAAAAGGGAGGGGATGGTGTAATGAGCCAAGAGAAAAGAAAATGACTGAAACTTGGCAAGTTTTAATGGTTTATCTTGAGATTTTCTCCAGACCATCAGAATCCTCTGTTCAACAAAGATATCCGAATCCCCAACCTTCCACACATTTACCAGTAGCATTATATGCATTTGTTCACTCCATCAATGCATTAGTTTCTGGCCAAGAGGACAGCCAGGCAGCAATCAGAACTAATATTCATAATAATCCTTGCATTTGATATAGCGCCTTATCACGTCTTCGCGACGTCTCAAAGCGCTTCACAGGATAGACTGTAAAGTCTATGGAGTGGAGTCGTGGAGTCCTGCAGCTCAGTGGTTAGAGCACTCGCTTTGCAAGTGAGAGACCTGAGTTCAATGCCAGGCAGAGGGCGAAACCTTGGGCAAGTTTCCTTACTCCACACAGAGCCTAATAATAATCCCTCCAAAACCAAAAACAATAATAAATTGGTCATTTTCAATCCATGACTGTTTGTGGGACATTGCTGTGCGCAATTGGCTGCCGCGTTCGCCCACAAATATACAGTCAATTCACTTTACAGTGTGTTCTGTGAAGCGCTTTGGGACGTCCTCCCGACGTGAAAAGCACTATATCAAATGCGAGGATTATTATTATTATTATTTGACTTAACATCTCACCTGAAGGATGGCTCCTCAAACAATGCAGAGCTCCCCCCAGGTCTGTACCAGAGTATCAGCCTCCACTGCGAGTCCTGACGTGGGGCTTGAATCCACAATTTTCTGGGACTCAAAGAAGATTCAGGCTGACACCTTAAATTTTACTCACACACACTAAGTTTTAATTGGAAGCCAATTTTCCGCAGTTCTTAGAAAGACTCCCACTTCTACAGCACACGTCATGACAAATCAAATCAGCACATTGTGTACTGACTCAAGCGATCTTTTAATAACCTCTTCCACTCGATTTTCATAAGGGCAATATCGTCGGCTACAATAATATTAAAGCAATATTCTTACTCGTGTCCAGAATAATTTATACACATTTTAAAGCCTTTCGGTCACGTAACCTTGGATCTATGACATGGCAAACCTGGGTATTATTAAGGTCAGTGAAAAAAAAATCCATTTACAGCAAGTTACAAAATGTAAACATAATCTGTTTCCTCAGTGATGGAGGTTTGTAAGTGATGGATTACCCGATAAAGGTCACTAGCCAAATTGCTGCCATTTGCCTGAAGCAAATTAGTACAATTCAAGCCTCTAAACACTAACTCTCTGTTGAACTGCAACTCGCTTTCCCAACACAGGGTAGTTGAGCAACCGACATGTTAGTACTTCTCCTGAACGAATGCTGAACGGTAGATTAATGGAACATATTACAAGCAATAGAACAAATGCACTTGGTGGCTGTTGGTGAGATGCTGCTGTGTATAAATTAGCTATGGTGTTTGACCACAAAAAACACACACTGTCACTGCACTTTACAGTATATCCTGGGCAGCTCTTTGGGATGTGCTCCCTATGTGAAAAGCGCTATTTCAAATTGATTATTATTATTATTATTATGTTATTGCGATTTAAATTACTCAGTAGTGTTTTTCAAATGATGCGTCAGCCAGACCAATAACACTGCCATCTTACCTTTGTGTGTTTGAGCTTCCGAAAATAACTACTTATTTTTATTATAACAATTAATAAATAGAAATGGAAACAAGTAACAAGGCCATTATTTCCCCTTTCTTTTTAAAAATGTTAATAATTGTTGCAGGTGGAGGTTTTGACACGATTGTTATTAATAATAAAAATCCTTGCACATCGGGAAGATGTCTCAAGGTGCTTCACAAGATTTACTATGAAGTGTGGTGACTGCATTTTGTAGGCAAGCTCAATAGCCAATTTGCTCACGACCACAGCCCACAAACAGCAATGAATGGAAAGACCAATTTTATCGGGGGAATTGCTGGCCTGGACCCCAGGAAAAACTCCTTTTTAATTTCAAATACCTTTCGCATCTAATAATAATAATAACCTTGTGTTTCATACAGCCCCGATCAAGTCTTCGCGACGTCTCAAAGCGCTTCACAGAATACATTATAACGTGAATTAACTGTATATTTTATGGGCAAAACCCGGCAGCTAATTACGCACAACAGTGTCCCACAAACAATCGCCTGAAAAAGTAGGTTAAACCTTGGTTTAAGGTCTCATCTGAAGGACGGCATCTCCAGCAGTGCAGCGCATTGGAATGCCAGTCTAGACGGTGTGAGTTCAAAGTCCCAGGTTCTGACTCAGAGGCGAGACAAATGCACCCCCTCCCTCCCCTCCTCCCACCACCCTCCCCAAAGCGGCAAAGCATCCCGCTTCCTTCATCTGCTCGAATGAACCATTGCTTAGAAACCAATACACAACAGAGAAGTATTCCAAGCAATCCAATTAATGCACACACAGGGGGTTTCATTAGAAGCCAGGAACTGCAGAACTTTCCTGGCCAGTTTCACACAAATCACCGGTTGCACTGCGGCCAGCAATCAAGTAATGTTAGCCCCAGATTGCAGGACATCAAACCATCTGCATTCACCATTTCACTCCTGTTAGGTTCGACCCCAAATCCACCCTTTTGCTTTGAAAACAAAGGAAGGGTTCCACACGAGAAGCAACATCAAGTCGTTAATGGTAAGCTGTGGCAGAGAATCATCACGAAGCCTGGGTTATGAATCTTGCTATATGTCGTCCAGCGCGAGCCATTCAGGAAACGTTATGTAAAAGGGCGTACTTTAGAGGTGATGTTTTGTGGGGGAAAAAAACACCTTCACAAGGAAGCTGGTTTGAGGAACGAGTTGGTTATTGAAACATATCTGGTTGGTCAATCAAAAACACTTTCTTTTACACAAACACAGCGAGACAAGCCACTATGTCGGACTGTGTAAACACAGTTATTTGCAAAGCTCACAATTTCGCCAATTTGAAAAGCGTTCAAGTGGTTCTCAAAGCCCTTTGGTGTAACATTCAGCTCTTTTTTATACACACTGCAGCAACATCAAATAAACGATACAATAACAACAACAAAATTACATTCGTATAGTACCTTTCGCGTCAGGAGGACATCCCAAGGCGCTGGACAGACTGAGTTATGGACCCGAGCTGGGGGTCATGGTCTGGGAGGGTGGAGGGCAGGAGAGGAAGCAAGGAGATCAATAGCACTGCGATCATCAAGTTGCCAGATACGAATGAAGAAGATCCTTCGGTCCATTTGAAATATATTCACCCACAAGATCACAACATCTAGAATACAATACAATACGTCTGACAGCACCTTTCACGTCGGGAGGACGTCTCAAAGTGCTTCACAGAATATACTGTAACATGTAGTGACTGTGTATCTTGCCTTGCGCCAATTCCCACACTATAAAGTTGGCAGAAAATGCATTTCCACAGTCTACCTCTAATGGAGCATATTATTCTCCAAAGTTGCTGACAATAATAGAACCGGTGCGCAGCGAATAAGAGAGGTCAGGGTCAGACTTTATTGCAGCCTTAAAATTGAATAAAAATGCAAAAGCAAATATTGGGTATTCTAATATTAGAACGTAACAAGTTTAACATTGAGAAATAGTCAAGTTCTGGAACACTCGAGCTTTAGCTCAGGCCTTTTTTGTGTAATAATGTTATTATTTTCCTTTCTTCCCGCCCACACATACATCTACAGCCCACATCACTTTTCAGAAACTTTCCCTAACTCTGAAGTTTGTCTGATTGCAATGCTGGGGACCTTTCCAGAGTCTGGCATTGCTAACGGATTGTTTCCCTCCTGCTCTGTGGCAGTGCCTGGGGTCTGCTTAATGGCAGAGAAGATCATAGGAATTACTATATGAAGCTGACAGTGCAAACTCATGGCACCCCCCCCACTCCCTAATGCCCTTTAGTTACCAGCTTCAGTTCTATGTGCATTTGATTGCACTTTAACCTTAGATCACCTGGCACTACTGTATTTGAGAAGGGAGTTTCTCTCTCCCAGTGTCCTGGCCAACAACTCACCTAAATAAAATTGGCCGCTCACTCCATTGCTGTTTGTGGGGACACTGCCATGTGAAAACCGGCTGCCGCATTTCGCCCACAAAATGCACAGTCAATCCACTTTACAATCTGTCTCAATGATGTGATGAGGATCAAATGCAAAGATTATTATTGTTATTGTTATTGTTATTAAATGCAATGGGATGAGTTGCTGGAAATTGAATAGTCAGTAGATGGTGAGTAGGGGGTGGCAAGAGGCATTATGTGTTCCTTGTCGTGGCAACAGAAGCAAACGTTCTTTTACCAGGATTGTGCCAAGTGCTAGCACTTAAATCGTCTCCAGATTGACAAGATGAGCAAAATGGACACGTTGTAAGGATTAGTACTGAAGCAATCATCTCTCCTTTTTTCCTTACTCTTCTGATGCTTTGGCTCATCTGATGCTGCGTGATAAACAGTTGCAGAGCGGCTGATATAAAAAAAGATAAGGGGTGGGTGGGGGGAAGAGAGAGAAAGAGAGAAGAAAATGGCAGGTAGTGAGTTTTAACCGGAACGAGGTGAATTGATTGGGAAAATCTTGAGCCAGTGTTGAGATCTTCAGAGTTGGGAGGCCTTCAAAAAGCTTCAAAGATGTTCTTGCTCTCATTTTTCCTATTTTGAAGCAGCCTTTGTCACGCCTTACGTTGCAACGTGCGTCTTGAAGCGCTCTGGGCTGCTGCACTACCCTGAGCGAAGGGCGCTCTATAATGCGAGTTGCTGCTATTGTTGTAACTCGTGACAAAGGCTTCATCCCCGCGAGAAGTCCAGGTTTTGGGCTCAGTCCTGAGTAGTTAAATTGACCCGATGATTGCTTTTTTACCGAGCAACTTGACCAAGGTTTTAAACGCTGCAATGATAAACCATCACAAAGAGCCTTTGGCGTCTTAACTCCACTTGTAACCATCTCGACTTCTGTACTAATGGTGAATGGATACACACCGGCCCTGTGTGTGTGTGTGTGTGTATGCCAAGTTCCAACCGATCTATTCCAAGCTATTACAGATTAACACTGACCCCTGCTGGAATCATCGACAAAATAACCTTTTGCGGAGGAAAATCACCAATTTGATTTTCCTCCAAAGCATTAATGAGATTTATGCTCATCATAAAATTAATGCATTACTCTATCCGCCTTAAATCTGCTGCTAAGACTTTACAGTATAACCTATGGCAGGTTATAATAACACAGAATTTGATAATAACATTACTTATTGTATTCAAAAATACAGTAAAACATTTCGAAATGGCCTGGAGCAGAACCAAATTATGTGTAAACCTACTATGACATTTACCATATGACTCCTCAGTGGGAATAATTAGGGACAGATTTTTTTATTTATTTCTTTGCAGTTTAACCTGGGATGGCATTTCCAATGCCCGGAAATATCTTCACTGTAGCAGAAAGAACAGTGTCACATCATCAGTCAGACTTATTGGCTGTGCAATGTTGATGTTACCATTTCATGCAAAGCCGGCCTTATTTTATTCCCTTCTATAAGTCAGTAGAACACTGATAGGAGACCATCTGTGTATTAACTCCTGTAATCGCTCCTCTCATGGTTTTTCATTTCAAAGTTCAATCACTTAAATCTGTGCTGAAAACTCGAGAGCTGATATCTGCCGATGTCAACTTGGCCTGAAATTGGCAAATACCTGACATCTGAACTCACAGTCCAATCTGGGAAGCGCTTTGAGACATCTTGAAGACGTGTATCAAATGCAAGGATTGTTATTATAATTATTTAATATAGAGATGACAATTCTTTATTTATTTAGCATTACACTGCAATCTGTAGTGTTTTTAAACCACAGAGAATGAGTTACAAAAAAAAATATTCTTATATCTTTGTAATTTCTCGCGATTTAATATCTATTCAAGCAAATGGAATTTTCAGGATACTTCACAAACCATCATCCACATCTTTTATTTCACCAGTTTCCAGCTATTATATTAGTGAGGATTTTTTTTCCACGTCTGCAATTATCAGTAGCTGCTGCTTCCCTTTTAAGCCTGCTCAATATTAATGAAGTTTGGAAAATGCAGCCAGCAGAATCTATTGCATAAATTATTGAGAAACAAATGGGAGAAGCTCGATATTACAGAGCATTAGTTATTCTGTCAACAGACAAGTAAAAGGGAATGGATAACTGGATGAACTGCATCGCATCTTAGGACACATCGATTGAATACTAATAGAGTTATATGTGTCCTGTATAGACACATATGTTTATTTATTTTTTACAAGCAGGTAGATGTCTTGACCCGCAGGAATCGCCATCAGCAAGTCCCTCTGTACTTTGAGTATCAATATCTAATTAAATCAAGTCTTATAATGGCAGAAAAAGCAATGGAATCTCTTCTGTTGGTGTACCTCAGACTCATCACTCTCGACAATTACTGCAGACACAGATGAACAGCTGTTTTCGAAGTGGAATGCAATGTTGGGACATGGAAGGAGTTAGTTAACTAACCAACCAACCAACTCGCCACCTAGTGAGCCCACTTAAGAGGGCCAGACAAGTCACTGGAGCAGGGAGCATAATAATAATATAATAATCCTTGCATTTGATATAGCGCCTTAACACATCTTCAAGACGTCTCAAAGAGCTTCACAGAATATGCTGTAAAATAAAGCGACTGCATATTTTGTGGGATTCCTCCCCCTCGGAGACCTGTTATTCTGCAAGCCAAAGCCCTAACGTGTGTTTACTTCAAGTTTCAAAGAGTAGTTTCATTTTCTATGATAATAATAACTTGCACGGCATACATTGCTTTTTACATCAGGAAGATGTCTCAAAGGGCTTCACAGGTTTAACTGTAAATTTGTAGTGATCGTAGTTTGTAGGCGAATGGGGTGTTTTGTTGATACCTAAATCAAAATCTTGTCAGATGTACTTTAACAGCAGGTAGAACATATTGGTGCATTCATTCAGTATAGCAGAGTTCAATCCTTATACCCTGAGTTCCACTTCTAAGCTATTTCACTGTGTACTGCACAGAGAGGGGCAACAGCATTGCCAAAGCAGGTGAGGGGGACTTAAAAGGTTCAGATATTCTCGAAGCAAAGTACAGATGCATCCATTATCTTTCTAATGCAATGCAACAAGAAAAGGCGGGTGGCTAGGCCATTCGATAACCCCTGCCGAGTCTTTCCACTGATGATTTCAATGCTGCTTTGTTGTCATTCCCATGATGTACAGCTGTGTTGTGCTTTGTGCAGGATGATGGAGGAACAGCAGAAGACACAATGGGGGGGGGAAGACAAGTGATGGATAAGAGTACGTTAGAAAAGCGCTGGAGAGAAAAGTGGTGCAACAAGGAATGCGGCATCTGGCAGAGTAACAACAATGTGAGGAAACATGGAAACTGAAAGCCCCATTAGTCTTTGACAAAGATTGGAAGGGAATGAGATTGACGATTAACATTGGTGAGATCGATGTGCCTAACCAGATGTAAACTAGCGTTGGATGGGTAAGGATACGTTTGTCCAGACGTACAGGGCAGCCCCACACTCACAACCAAATTTACCAAATGTAAACAAAAGGATTTAATCATAAAAAAAATCTGAATAGTAAACTTTGCCGGATAAATGGGTATCTTCAACTGAGACCAATTGCAGTCACTCGGATACTTTGATGATGTTCCACGTCTTGTGGTATGAAAGTCATCCAGGTGCCCCTTGGTGATAGCACGGCAAATCAGTCCTGTAGCTCAGTGGTTAGAGAACTCGCCTCACAACTGAGAGGATCTGGGTTTGATTCCCTGGTAGAGTGAAATGCTGGGCAAGTTTCCTTATTCCACACGCCTCTGTTTACACTGCTGTTTACCTAGCAGTAAGTAGGATACATAGATTGGAAATAAAATCTGGCTGATCAGTTAGTATGGAAGTAAAGACATATAGATTCATAGAATATTACTGCACAGAATGAGGCCATTTGGCCTGCCGTGCCTGTACCGACTCTTCGGAAGAGCTGCCCAATCAGTCCCACTCCCCCGCTCTTTCCACAGATCCTTGCAAATTTTTCCTTTTCAAGTAGCCATCCAATTCCCTTTTGAAAGTTGTTATTGAATCGGTTTCCACCATCCTTTCATTCCAGACCGTAACAACTCTCTGTATAAAAAAACATTTCTCTTCATCTCCCCTCTGGTTCTTTTAATGCTGAGAAATATTATGGGAACTATTGCTAAGGAGTCCAACATCTAAGGGAACTTAAGAAATCCATTCTAGATATGCTTTAGGTCCTGGTTTTGATAAATGTCGCTGCCTTAATTGATCAATATTGGTCATTCATGTGTAACAGAAGTGAAGTTGAAGAAGCCAATTATGTCAAACCGACTGCACAACGCTCATCAAAACACCTTAAAGTAAGGCTGCTTCACAGAGGCAAGACAGCACAATCTATCACAGCCGGGCAATGATTGAAACAGAAGGGATTTCTTTCTCTGCAAGCAAGCCGATCCTTACAGAGATAGATGTGACTTGCTGAGTAGCCTTAGGGCTTGAGAAAATCAGATTCTTTTAACTCTCTGATTTTTTTTTCATCAGCCGGGTGTCTGACACTTGTGGCAATCCATCACCGTGCTTAAGAGTATCCAAACCACACTGAGAATTACATACATCCCACCAATACATGGAAATCCCAGACATAGATTGTTGGAATGGAATGCGCACTCTCTCCCAAGAGGAACACATTTGACTTACCTAATCCCGGTTGGCAGGAGCTAAGGCTTAGTGACACCAGAGTGCGTGTTGGAGTACCGCTGGAACCTAATTTCATCTTTACACCACTCACCATTTTTTTTCTACTGCAAGAGATTTCCAATAAAGGATTTAGTTTCAGTTTGGTGACTTGGTCAGACATCCAAATTCCCATTTGAATCTGACCCACTGCCTTACACACCTGGATTTCCTTTGGATGGCAATGTTCTTGCAAGTCTTAAGCAAAGTCCACATAAAGAGCAAAGTCCCTTCTCTGCCGTCTGATATGAAAAATCGATTGGATAGCCTTGATCCAGTTTCCCCACACATAGATTTACATTGACTTATAATTGTCTTCAAAGAGGCAACAGAGATGAAGAGTATGCAAAATGGAAAGCCTTTGACGATTTTAAACATGGTTTAGATCTCCATAGTTAATCAAACCGAGAAATTGAATGGTAGAGTACAGGACTGGAATAAGATTTTTTTTTATTTGCACAAATTACCCTATTTTGGCACAATGTGTGCAGAGAACAGGGTAAATGTTTTAAATGTGATTCTACTCTCTATTCATTTTGACACCTTATGGATGGGAAAGGTTGCACATGGTCTGGAATGTTTTATCTGCTGAACTGACATAGTACCTTCCATTAAAGAATGGACTAATCTCAGTCAAGTGCAGTAACACTTGTCTTCCGTGAAAGGACCGGAAATTTGAAATAGTGACATTGTAAAGATAAGCGGTGAACACATCGGTATCTATTCTGCACCGTGTAAAGCAATCAATTGAAATGAGACAGCCCTGAGAATATGGGACAGAAAAGATTAATATATAGTGTGTGCTCCAAAATTAAGTCCTGGAGATGAAAGGTGTTGGACTGTAAAAGGAAAAATATGACTGAGAAATAATTCCTCACATTTAATAGGTTTGGATAATGGATATGCTATTGCAAATATTGCATAATTAAAGAGGCACAAGATTACTAGTTAAGCAGCAGCAGTAGTTTAACATTCATTGAGAGAAGACAGAATTATTGTATTGCTTACCCGATTAGCATTTGAAAGTAAGCAGAATAAAAGCAGAGATAAAATTAATAAATGGTCTGGAAGCTTACACTTTAAGGGCCTAAAATTCCACTGGGTGAGGGTCCAACACATCTCCGAGTACATTTCGTGTCTCAATCCACGACTCCGTGCGCAATTGGCTGCAGCATTTCATCTACAAATACCCAGTCGATTCCCTTTACATATATATTCTGCGAAGCGCTTTGAGACGCCTCAAGGACGTGATGCCACAAAAGCCAAAAGCTAAATCTAATGCCTAGTTTCATTAGGCCTTTATGGATTGAAAATTTGGCGGATTTTCCACCAATTTATCTAAATAAAACCTTATTTTGCTCCAAAAAGTATATAGTCAATTCACTTTATAGTATATTCTGTGAAGCACTTTGAGACGTCTCGAAAATGTGATAAGGGGCTGTATCTAATACAAGAATTATTATTATCATTATTATTTTAAAAAGCCAACCATTAATGAACAATGTCCTTCTCTTGTTGTGGTCAGATTTGATGCTGCAGATCATACAGTTTCGTCAAAATCATCTTCGTTTTGTACAAACAATGAAAAATAATGCATTTTATAAATAATTATTCGATAAGACTGTTTTGTCATGTCATTTGTCACGTGTAATGGTGCCCGCAACACTAATGTCTCTGCCAACCTCAATATTGTGAATAATGAGCCTCAATATTAATCTGATAAAATTTTCTATTGGCAGGTTTTTGCTGCTGAAAGGTTTGCTGTGACCCATTTGAAATAAGTTCTGCATTGCAATGGGCAAGTGTAGGTCAGATACAAGAAGTGTTTCTCGACACAGAAGGTAAGCATCAGCTGTATTGGGTTACTAGGAAGAATGGTTGGTTGAGGAGACACTGGACTCATTGACCAAACAGCTTGATGTTGTAATGCAGGTGAGATATTCAGAAAGGACAATATCCAATGCTTCACCTGAAACCTCTCGTGTCCTTGTGAGATTAACAGTGAAATTTGCTGAGATTAACAGAATCAAGTTTGGATTCAGAATATTTAAAAGGTGGAAGTGCATCTCTTTTGTCCCAGGGAAGATAAACCAAGGAGAAAACGGCCAACAATAAAGCACAGCACACAAGAAGGAAACGGATGGATTTGCTTTCTACGGCAGTAAACACACCCCCTTTATTTCAAGTATTTTTCCTCATTAACTTTCAATGAAAACATCGCATCAGTAAAGAAATCAGTCAGAAGGAATGTGAGCAACCTAACAGGCTCCACGAGCACTGCGAGGCTCACAGAGCTGATTTTTTTTTTTCTTTTTTTTTTCAATCGTTTTTTTTAAAAGGTTAAACACGGCAATTAAAATTCAGTCAGCGTTAACCACTAATAGTCTAAACATACTCAGTTCAACTAACCAACACATTTAGCAGGATGTAACTGCTAATAAGACATGAAGCAATTTACGCTGGTTAAGCTAGCTCAAGCTCCGAATTCTATTAGTGCAATACATCGGAAACATAACATGATCGGGAAAAAAAATCCTCAGCAAATTATAACGGCCACTGCAGTGGGAAACCGAGTTATTTTTGTAATGGGAGCTTTGCCTTTTTAAAAAAAAAGTGAAGCAAGGTGTTCTATGCAAACTATGTGTCTTGCTGATATTATTTTAACATACTTTTTTTTAAACACACACACACACACACACACACATACACACTATAGAAAGAAATCCTGTATGTTTAAAGGCAGGGGTTTAATGCCAACATGCAGTAATGACGCAATACTGAAGGAACGAAAATTATTGCACCACAGGTACGTGGCAACATTCAGGAATAGGTTAAATAAGTATTAAAATGCTGTTTTCTCTTGAATGCTCTTCACGTTTTTGTGAAAGCACTTCTATTACACATTCCTAGGACAACAAAATATCTATGTGGCACAAACCCAAAAAGACATCCAAGACTGTCGTGTGTATATTTACAATAAATAAGATACATTTTCCAGATACACCAATACAAAAAAAGGGGAAGAAGGGGGGGGGGGGGGGGTGGGGAGGGAGGGAGGGGGGAATTACATTACTCTCGCAAAGCGCTCTGCAGGAATGTATTACTTTGCATAGTAACAGTTACGATACAGAGCTAAGGATTCAGGCAATACCATGACACAACGAGGAATCTAGTAAACACGTAAAGCAAAAAGGCCTCGCTATAATAAAGGCTGGGTTGGCAAAGTCAGCAATACACTGATACACGTTACCTAATCACTGAAAGACTATGCGGACGCACTAGAAATTGGAACAAGGAAGGGAGAGAGAAACATTGAAAATGTAGAAAGAAAAGTGTTTAAGAATATATGCAAGAAAGAAAAAGTCCTGTCTTATTCATGTGCATTGTAGCATTTCTCATAGGATCACAGTGTACACAGGGATTATCATCCACTTTGCTACCTTCAGAAAGACCATTGGTCTGACTTGAAATCAAACTTGGCGTTAACGAGTGAGTAGAAAACATAACGGCAGATAGAACAACAGATAGATAGATAGATAAATAGATACCCTGTTTGAAATGTCAGCTCAGTGTGTGTGAGCTCTGAAACACAAAGAGTAAAGTAGCAGATTGGCAGTTGCATAAGTGTCCCCAACGCTGCATTTTACTAAAGTCTTATGAAAATTCGAAATCAGTCACAAACATTTCATTTGGGTTCCTTCCTTCCCCACACCCCCCCCCCCCCACACCCCCACCCACCCCCCACCCGCCCGAGTTGGATAGGTTTTCCCGATAGTGTATGGATACAAAGTCAAACATGCAGCTTTAAGGAAACTTAAAAAAATAATAAAGCTCGGGTCTTCTTAAGATGCTGATGACTTCACTTCTCATAACTGGAAATTGTCAACTATGTTTTTTTGAAATGATCATCCCGTTGGATCTCCTCCCAGCCCAGGACATCTTGTCCTCTCTTACTGTCTGTTGGCTCCCGGCCTTTGGAGTTGCAGCTTCCAGGCTGATCTTTCCCAGTCTTTCCCCCACAAACTCTCAGTTCTTTTGGTTTGGGAATCCTTGCTCCCTCTGCTCCTCCCTCCTGCTCCTGTAAGGCTGCGAGCGTTGGTCCAGGCTTTAACGGTGATGCACACGCTGGCGAGGCTGCAGCAGGCCCAAACGCGTTAAAGTGTGGCTCTTTAGTACTCCAGGCCAGAAAGTCCTGTAACCCTCCTTCTTTCCTCTTCTTGGTCTCCGCCATGCCAGGGAGAACCAGCTTCACTGGGCCCAACACACTTTTGGCAACGGTGGCTAAATGGGAAACGAAAGGTGTTTTATCAAAGCTAACTGGGGAGCACGCTGAGCTTGCCATGCTGACTGCTGGCTGACCCTTAACATCCGCATCTCTTTTCTCCTTTAGTATTCGTTCATTTTGGCTGGACCTGGCTTCCTTGTCCTCGGCAGCGGAACACTTTAGCGCCTGCTGACATTTCACATTGTTTGACTGCAGTGCCTTCTCGCTGATCTTTAACACGTTCTTTGGCTTACCGACGCTTTGGCCGATGGCCTCGCCAATTAGCGGCTTTTCAGCCCCGAGACCCTCCCTTTTAGGCTCTCCTGTTCGCTGGAGCTGTGTCGCAGGCTGAGCGCGCGCCCATTCCAATAGAAACTGCTCGGCACTCGGGGAAGAGCACACAACTCGTTGTGCAGTCGCTTCCGTGGGTCTCTCACGAGGGTCCTTCGTTGCAGGAGGCCTGGATGGTTTCATCTGACTAAGAGGAGTGTTGTTACTGCCAGTTTCTGTACAGTCTGTTTGAATGCCCTGATGTACTTCGGATGGGGCTGCTTTCTTGAGCCCCTGGCTTGACAGTTTCTCCGGGACATTTTCCATTACGATGATTTTAAGGGAGTCTTTAATCTTTGCTGTCACACAATCTAATAAAGGCGGTTTTATTTCAGGAGTTTTCAAGTCTGTGCAGTCGGTTTTAATCTGCCCGCCCGGTTGAAGCCCTGAGGCTGTACGTGGCAATACATCTTTTGTCGCACGTGCAGCGTTAATTGAAGAGCTTTCGGTTGGGTTGGGTTCTGGCATTTTATGTGAGACTGGTCCGTGGATTGACCTCCCGACACTGCCCTCTGGAGGTTGAGTCAAGACTTTGACTGGAAGCTTCGCAACTTTGGATTCTTCGGGCAAGAAGACCGAGCTGAGGTCCTCTTCGGCAGAATCTCGGCCGCCTGCTTTGTATGAATCCTGACTCGCTTCGAATACGTTCGAAACCTCTGCCCGGACCCGGGAATCGCTCGGTTTCCTTCCTTCCTGGCTGCCCTCCGACCCCTCGTCGCTCTCGTCCTCGGAGACATCCACCTCGTGGATGGCGTCTTGTTTCTGCAGAGCTTCTCTTCTTTCCGCTCGGTCGTATCGTATGGCCACCAGTTTGTCGTTCAGTTTGCCCCTGTTGATTCCCTCCGATGATTCCTGCCTCCCAAGCTTCCTGCCGGTGGGTTGTTTTAACGTTCCCTTTTCCGCAGGGCCGGCTTTACAGCCCGGAGTCTCATTTACAGATTCCTGTAAGCTCTGTAGACTGGGATCTCTCTGCAGCATCTCTTTCTTGAACTCGGAGTGTGAGATATCCAGGCTGTGCTTGCGGGAGGACGAGAGCTTCTTGTCAGAGGAGAGGGTGGAGGCCAGCTTCTCCGCGGACTGGACCCTCTTCAACAGGGGCGATCGAGGAGGCTCTGCACTTTTGGGCCTGGAGATCTGCCTGACCAGGGGTGGAGAGGAGTGGAGCTTGACCGGGAACGACTGTGTTGCGTTCGAACTCCCCAAGCAATGTGAAGGTAAGGGAGATGGAGAGCGCTGGGGGGAGGTCGGTTGTGGCGTGGGCGATGGAGTGCGAGCGAGAGGGGACAGGGGGATATTTCCTGCCGACTTGCGTCTGGGTGATCTGTACTGTCTCTGCAGCTTGGGAGCCAAACCCTGCAGAGAGCTGGGGCGGATGTGGCCAGAACTGGCTGGGGAATTGGGTACACTGGAACTGGGCGAGCTGCTTTGCGATGAATTGCCACCGACTGGAGAGAAAACAAGAGTTAAAACGAGGCATTAACACGAGTAAATGGGTAATTAATGAATCCAAAACCCGTCTCACTGAAACGTGTGCATTTGGGATAATGAGCCAAACAGACAAAGTAGTCGAGTTAAAAAGAAACAATTAGCAGAGAGAGAAAAAAAAACCCACCAAGGCAGATCACAAAATGCTTTATATGTGCGTGGCTCAACCTTCTACATGTTCTTTTATTCGTCACCCAGAAATGATTCATGTCAAAGCTAAATTAGAAATACTGTTGTCTTTTTAACAGCATGTGGAACCACAATTGTAAAATAAAATGAACATCCAACGAGTAACTGTGGGGACAATCAAACAATGCCACGTATTAATGTATAATTATTAATGTATAATTGACATGAATGGAGTTGCGGGTAGTTAGCTTCAACTTGTACAATGAAGGAACAACAGAAAAANGTAAGCTTATTAGTCGTGAGAATCAAATTGCTTTTTACTCCAGTTGTGATTTAAGAATTGAAGAACTAAGGTTAAAAAAAATCTCTACACAGAGGGTGGTTGGAATGCGGAATTCTCTGCCAGAAATAATCAGTCGTTTGCACTGCAGGAATAATAATAAAAACATTCCTTTCATTTGCTATAGCGCCTTATCAAGTCTTCGAGACGTCTCAAAGCCCTTCACAGAATATACTGCAAAGTGTATATTTTGCGGGCGAAACGTGGCAGCCAACTGCTCACGGCGGCGTCCCCACAAACAGCGGTGGATTGAACGAAACAAAATGGAATGACATCTACCTGAATGAGCAGAATCCGGGGTTGACCTGTAGCTCTGGGTGGGTGAGCGAGGGGAAAGGTTGTGTGTTGGTGATCCCGGCACACTTTCTCCAGAAGAAAGGGATCGATTCAGAGAGGATAAACTTCGACTGGTGTGCAGTAATGATGCTTGCTTTGTAATCTTTCGGAAGAGAGAGCTTCTTTTCTTACTGTAAATTAAATGGCAAAAGTGATCATCTTAACACAGAAGAATCAGCTTTCCTGAGCACGGGAGATGGACGGGACAGCCAGTTTGTGCGCAGCAAAGTTCCACAAACAGCCGTAAAGTGAAGATTGATAAAAAAATAAGAGTAATCAAACTAAGCATCTGGATAGCTTGATTCCAGTCGTAATTTAATCTAACCCAGTAAAATAAGTATAAAATACAGAAATTCAATATTAAAAAAAATGAAACTTTAGATACTCGCTGTTTGTTGCATCTTTCACCCACTCCATCAACACCCCCTGTCTTATGATTTCTCGCTTTCCCTTGGGGAAAGAGAAATATTTTCTCTTTCCCCCAAGGGAAAGCGAGAAATCATGCGCTCAGCAATGCAGCTGTGGGGCTGAGTTTCATATCAACTCACATCAGCAAAAATGTAATAGCAAATTCGACAGCAATTGTTAACAATCAAATTATACGAGTCCTAATAAAAGTCAAAGTGTCCATTCAACAAAATACAGCATCGATAATTTTTAAATAACTCATTTTTATCTAGTTAGATCACAGAGCCCAGGGCTCATTTCTTTGCTAATTAAATTTAATTGTTTAAAAAAATAAGGAGTGTTAAACGGATAAAACTACAGTAGGAGTCGTGTCTGCTGTCAAAGTACCTTTCCTGTCCGTCTTTGACTTTGCCCTTCTTGTTCCTTCTCGCCATCTTTGACTTGTAGCTGGATCTCCGAGCCGGGCCGATTTTGATGGAGGTATTCTCGAAAGGAGTGGTCGATATGGACACCTTATTTCCACTCTGTTAAGCACAAGAGGATAGGCTGAACCCTAACAATGTTCGCAGCACAGAAGGAGGCTATTTCAAGCCATTGTAGATCAATGCAAGTACAGCAGGCTGGAGCTATTTACTGTGCTCTAATCTATCGACCTGCTCCTGCCCACACTTGCTCGTTGTTGAGTACTGTTATCTTTTCTCCTTTTTGAAATGGCACAAGAGAAATTGCCAGAGCCCTTGACAAAAAAAAAAATTCCTTATAGAACTAAAAGCTATTCGTGATGAAATGCTTAAGGGACTGATTTTCAGCACTCACAGACTCTATCCCAGCTGAGGTGCGCTACGTAAATGTAAGTAGGTGTTGACAATGCGACAATGTCTCTTGCGAACTTGTAGTTATTGGAGGTGCGGTCGCAGAAAGCTTCCTCAACAACGTGCGCTCGTGCAGGAGGCCGGCAAACTCCACGCCAGAAGCCAATGGAAAATAACTAGAAGTTCCCTGTCCCTACCTTCAATATATGTTCCACCACCTCTGTGTGCACCAGGCCGTGGACAGGCTCGCCGTTGACATGGGTTATCAGATCTCCTGCTCGGAGGCCAGCATCATGGGCTTGACCACCTTCCTCCACGTGCTGCAATACAATGGGAGAACAGGTCAAACAGAGAATGGAATGCACTATTATAAATAATAATCCTTGCATTGGATATAGAGCCTCATCACGTCTTCGAGACATCTCAAAGCGCTTCACAGAATAGACTGTAAAGTGAATTGACTGTGTATTTTGTTAGTCCAAGGTGCCAGTAAAGTGCGATCCAGTCTATTTCCCCTAACTTCCAGACAACGACAACAGATAAAACTGATAAAAACTAGATGAATGTACCCACCCACACCATGTGGTGAACCGTATAGACATCACTCTCTCCCATATACACTCGGATTGCTCTGAGAGTGAAGCCGTATTTCTTGCCAGCTCGGTGGATGATGATGGGAGGCTTCAGATTGTTCACTGCTGGGGAGAAGTCCCGGCTGGGCGAGGAATCCCGTGAGGACGGGTTGGACGACAATGAATGCGGTGACATAGGACTGGCTAAGGGGGAGCCAGCGTGATGATCTATAGTGAACATAAAGCATTGAAGCAATTTATTAAACATCGCACGTTCACAAGCTAACCGGCCACTTAGAAGGAAATAAAAGAATGCGAGGATCGTTATTATATTATTATAACATACACTTATCTTTATCGTGCTCTGATGCACAAGGATACTTCAGGGCTATCATACCGCCAATATTTTCACAGTACGCTTCTTTATAAAAGCAACAAGTCCAAAGTCATCAAATGTGCAAAAGTCCATTTCAACTGAAAGGTCAATTTGGCGAGATCCTACTCTAAAATAATGCTTACTGTTGATAATACTTGCAAGAGGAAAACAAGGGTAATGAACATTGGTATTATTATTTAAAAAGGAAAATCAGTGGCATTAATGGAATTGAGAATTGGATGAGCAATACAATACTGATTTGAATTTTCAGAGTATTGGGGAAAGGGTTAGGATACTGATTTGGGTTTCACTTACAAATGCCTCCACACAGCTCATTTTTGACTGTGCCATTCATTAAGGTCGCTCACACCACCAGCCAAAAGTAATCCACGTATCCAGAACAACTGTTTGCGGTAATTAAACAAAGCGGACAGTTTAATGCTATAATTAAGGATTAATACTTCATGTTTAATTGTTTGCTTTATTGACAGCTTTACAAATAGCTGAAAGAATGCAGTGTATTGTGGATCAATATCACAGCGGCTAATCCTGGGGTCGTCCTTGCTAATGAAAAGACTGAGCTGCGAGCAGAATCGATAAAACATTCCAACTCGAAGTGCAGCCTGGGAAAGTAACCTTAATCCTCACCTGAAGGAATCATAAGAGACAAAGCGGTTGCAGAAGCTGATTTTATCACTTTATTGACAGGCCTGGAGGTGCGCTTCTCAGTCGATTCCCCAGAAAGTAGTCTGTGCCGAGCTCTTCGGACGGCGAGGTCACTGATTGCTTTTGGAGTAGAAGAGTCTGATCCCTCAGTGCTGTTGCTTCGGGACCTCTGATCCCACAGATCAGCCGTGCTGCTGGCTGCAATACAAATTGCACCTCATTAAAGAAAGACACATTTTGATGGAGCTTACTTTGCTGGAGGCAGAAATGAACTTTAGAACAACTCCCCCCGCCCCCTCCCACCCCCGCAAGAGATGAGATTTTTTTTTCCCCCTCATTGAGAACCGTCGTGAGATTTTTAGGCCACTTCAGAAATAAACTGAGATAAACTGGCAAACTCAATTCTATGAAAAATCTAAATCAACCTACACGTGCACTCTTAATCGCAGTACATTTACTCTACAACAACAACAACAGCAGCAGCAGCAGGAGTAATTCTACATAGGTATTTCTGTGCGACTGATTTCACACCTGCAATTAACAACGCAGTGAACTCGTAGTCCACAACACAGTCTTTGTTGTGCCAATAAATAGGGCAGTGAGATGGGGTCAGATGGGTCACCCTCAAGGGAACGAAAGGAAATGATCAGTGAGAATAGTCACTGGCAACCTGTTTTGAAAGGATCAATGTGAGGGATTGGCAGAATCGTGGGAATAGATTGTGAGTCCTGGCTGGTTAAACACTGTAGAATTTGATTCTCATTTTAAAGGCAAAAGGCTGATTCCAACAACAGACCTGTGGGGTTTGGCTGATTCTAGGCTGGCCTGTCGTGGATTGAAGTGACCAATTTAGTATTGCTTTTAAAAAAATATGGTGGTGAACAGCACAACAGCATATAGCACGGCATCTGTGACCCAGATATACTGGCTCCAACAGAACAGAACTGTAGAAAAATCAGACTCCGTGCATTAAACTGGCTGCTGTTAGACAGACAAACCAGATGCATCCAAAGAGATGACACCTTTAAACACCAGCTCAGGTGCGGCTGTTCAAAGACTTGGGACGCTCGCCTGAAGTGAAAGGCGCTAAACAAATGTCATTTGTTGTTATTGTTGGAAAAGGATGGCTTTATAACCAGCTGTCGTCCTTTCATACAATTAGGCGATGAATGAGTAATATTTCAGATGGTCAGATTCCAAAGTCCAAATACTGGGAGAGAAGGTAATGCTCCGGTTGGGATTAGCTTTCGAAGTGTTACCCTCGGGTCAAGGATTCTATTAATTGAATTAATTCAGAAGTGACTTGCTGAATGAAAATGTTCAGCTCAATTAGGTAATGCTGCTTATCTGCAGTCAGCTGCGGTGTTATGTCCTTGGCTTTGCAGGGTGTGAATTACCAGTTAGGGTTGAGCTGCTGATGTTACTGATTGTCGAGGAGGGGGTAGCAGGACTGACATCCCCCTCCAGCGCTGGGCTTCTCTCCGAGGGCTGCTCGGGGATCGTAAGGGACGCCTCTTCCCGCGCCCTGGCTGCTTGCTGCCTCCTCCCCTCCTCCTCCGCAGAGATGGCAAAGCGCGGCATCTCCATCAACGTGGAACACCGTCTCCTGACTGTCAGCGGAGGGCTGGAGTCACTCTCTGTGTGGGAGGACTCTGACAAGGACATTCGCTTTCTGATACTGGGAAGGAAAGATGGGGAATTAGTCACAAAGTCCTATAAAAAGGCAATAAAACTTGTGTAAAGCACCACAGGGTGGCAAGTGCCGAGATCAGTCGGTTGTCTGAATAAGTAAACCACACGTCTGTATTGGTTGCTGGAGCAAATGGCTATTCTTTTGAAGCATCAGCCCCAGTACTTACTTGTCTTCTCCAACATAGATAATGGCCATTTACACAAAACAACTGAGGCTTCTGCAAACGCTACATACCGTACATGCACAGAAGTCAATGCAATTTTATCTTAAAAGTCAATCGCAGACTTGATTTCTCCTGGATACCCAACCTTTCATTTGCCGACGAAACAAAAAGCCTTTATGATCCCTAGACTTGTGTCATCGCCTTCAATCCCCACAGCAAATCGTTTTTCCCACACATTTAGATAAAATCATACAAAGAGAAGCTGAATTCTTCCCTCTCCCACATACAAATTAGAATAAAAAAAACAATTTCATCAAAATTAAACTAGTTCATGAATGAGACTACAAACAAGTACAATAGCTTTGCCACCAAAATCTATATCAATGAGTGAAGCCACTCCAAATTTGGAGCAGAGAGCCAAATCAGTGAAAGGTGCAAGCTGTAATTACTTTGTGCCCAAGTCAGTGCCTAAAGTTAAATGAATTTTGGATCGTGGATCACGGAGACAGAACGGTTCTGCACGAGACAGCAAACATAAACTACAGTTTAGGTGAAAGTATCCGTGTTAGAGATTTCTCTTGTTGTGTGCCACAGGGAACCTCCTTTCATTCTCACTCAATGTCTTTTCAAATGGAATTTTATATTCCGCTGCCTCAAATTTTCTAAGGAAACGGACGTGTAGACAGTTATGGGCATACACTGTATACAGTGAGAGCTGCCCTTAAGCTTTAAGCCTCTTGTCTGAGCCACCTCACATCAGTCCTAACTAATTGACGCTTTAATCCATATCGGAAGACAAACCTCCTCAGTCCCAAAAGGCAATAATTACAGACTGACATTACTGGACAGATGTTTATAAATATCAACACTCTTAACTTGAGCAGGTCCTGAATTTCTACGAGGCAACACATTACTCGATCTGCTTTCTTCCCTCCAATCTCTCAATTTGACAAGTTCCTGTAGACTCACATTTCAGGAGAGCTAATTATCCAGCTCCGATCTCGGGTCTTCAGGCCACTGAGGCCGTCCAACTTGTCAATCTTGTCTTCTTTTTCCTCACTCAAGCTACGTTTGGTTGGAGGTGTTTTCTTCTCTTCGTGTATTGAAAGCCGCTCCATGCTACTGTAAACCTAAGAGATACATACAGACATGTTAATTGTCTCACTTCATGTTGCCTTGTGGCAGAGGCTAGTTTTGTGATTTTGTTGGGGTTTTTTTAACTAAAAAAACAGTAACAAATATCAAACCATATAGTTCATAAATGTATCTTCTAATGTATTGCAATTTATTATTATCAAGCCTATACATAGATTACACCACGTTGAGTCAGTAATAGACAGACAGACAGACAGTCGAAAAGACACAAAAGGATCATCGAGAGAATGAGAGGGACCGAGAGAATGTTAAGACAGAGTCGGAGAGAAACAGAAAGACAGTCAGCAAGAGAATGTTAGAGACAGAGAGAGAAAATCAGAGAAAGTGTCGGACACAGCATCAGAGACAGAAAAGGGTGAGAGGAAAGGTCATAGAGAAAGAGAAGTTGGGGGGGAGGAGGATTGTCTGTACAGTGGCAGTATAGGTCCTCATGGTAGAGTTTTTGGTTAATGAGGCACATTTTTTGTGATGGGCTGATATCCACCCGTTTTATACTCACTAAGATGACAGTTCCAATTAGTTGGACCTTGGGCTCTCTGATAGATTGTAAAAAAGAGTTGGCATTGGTTGTCACGTGCAGCGATGTGTACTTACCTTGCTGAACCTGGGTGAACACGATGAAAACTGCCTGATTTCCACACGGTCGTCATCATTCGTGTCATCTTCCTCATCAGAATCGAGGTGATGGTACCGGTCTGAGCGAGCTGCGCCAAGAAAGAGGAATGAAAACAATGCCCAACACTGCACACAAGTCAAGTTAAATTTACTCGCTGTGCAACTCATCAGCCAGAAGTGAAATGTCACTTCATCGCCAGATATTTGTAAAAACATAACAGTAAAGATAAGCAAACGGAGACTTGGGTAAAAAAATAACCTTTTTTCCTGATTGTACAGACAGCTTTTATTTTACTATTTATTAGCTATTCACAATAATAGTAATAACTTGAACTCTTCCTAATTTGTTTTTGTAAAGCATTTTTTGGTCAAATCAGGGCAAAGAGGCTTCTCTGACGAGCATGAGGAAGCTGAAATAACATCAGCAGATGTACTCATTACACAAGACGCTTCGAAGATCGTGTAATTGCAGCTGTGAGTGTTAATACAACTCTGAGCTGCCTCACTAACTCCTCCGGCAGTTTCCTGATGCGGTCAGAAATTTGATAATAAATAACACATTTATTTCCAGAAGGAAAACAGGGCCATGAACAAACTATTCCAAAGTTAGTCACAGTTCCTTGTAAACGTATTATTTTTGAGCGCAGCAGAAATTGTGCATTTCCGTTCTTTAACGTCACACCTCGGATTCGTTTGATGAAATTACAGAGAAATCTGCAATAGCTTATCAGTGTCTAATAGGCCAGCACACTGTCTCCACATCAGAGCCAGAACCAGAGACTACGTACTGTCAAAGTAACTTGTGTCATCTTCGGACTCCAGCTGAGGAATGAATTCGGCTTTCTGGCGGAGCAGACTGTTCCAGTCTAGGTCTGTGAAGAAGCGATGCTGTTTTACCTCATAGGCACTGCCTGAAGAAAACAAGCAGCCATGATTTACGTTATGAAGAAAACAAGTTTCCTGTTCTAAGTGTAATGTGGTGCTCCAATAAGCGCTCTGGGACGCTACCCTGCGTGAGGGGCGCTATATAAATGCAAGTTGTTGTTGGTGGTGGTGATGCAGTTCAGAAGCCAGCAAAGGGCCAGCAATCTGAAGCCAACTGGGTTACCGAAATCAACAATGACAGTCCTTCACAAGCCAATGACTGGATTGGATCTTTTTAAAATTAAGTACACTTAAATGTCCAATTTTCGAAACAAAAAAAACAACGCAGTAAGTCACAGACTCTGCAAATTAGTTCATGAGAAAAAAGTATGGCTAGATTCAAGGCAGGGATTAAGCACTTTACATTCTATTTTCTTCCAGTGTGGTTCCAGAATCTCAAGACTGTGAATATATATTTAGGTTTATTCCAAAATGTGTTTTTTCTGTTCATTACAATTTCACACATCACCAGCATGGAATATTCTTCTGGGGTTTAAAACAATAATGATAAACCTTACCTGTACCAAGTCGTTCCATTGGGTTTTGCCTCAACAGCTTTGAGATGAGGTCCTGGGCATCAGGTGGTAAGGCATCATCCCCATCAGGCCAAGCTATTTCATCTAAACCATTAACAAAAGGTAATAATGCAACATTTTACATTTTGCATGAAATAAGTTGGTGATTACCCACCTGGAATATCACAATTTAAGAAGCTCTGATTTTCATGCAAAATAATTCATGTATTACTGAAATCATGTCGAGACTGGTGAGTGTTCAGATGCTCTTTCCTTTATGTACTCTTTGAAGCTCAATACAAGTTTGTGCCTTTTTTGAAAGGATTTATGCATACATCCTAGTCCAAATGTCCATGAACATTTGCTATAGCATCTTATCATGTCACCAAGACATCTCAAAGCACTTCACAGGATTTATTGTAAAGTAGGAGTTCCCAAATTGGATCTGAAGACTCTGGGAGGGGGGCACAAGATCACTTTGGGGGAGGGGGGGCGGGAGGAGGGCAGGATTGACAGACACACTTGTTGGCCAGCGCATTCTCAAAAGCCAGAAAAATTAATGTTTACTAACATTAAAAAGTCCTTCAAAAGTTATTGGGTTTTCACTGGCAGTATAGATGAGGTATTGGACATGAGATGTATTCACGATGTGTCAGATTTGTGATGCTTCACTGATAATATTCTGGTTCCCAGAAACAATAGCAACGACATAAGCGCAGAGACTATTTTTGAGACTTCTTTTAGGTAGAAATTCAATGCTCTGACGACATAGGGGTTTGGCAGGAACAAAAGACAAAACTTAAAAATGCAACTCACCACTTATCACTTGTCCAAACAGTTCCTCTGGAGTGTCTCCAAAAAAAGGCACACATCCCACCAGAAACTCATACAGGATTATCCCCATCGCCCACCAGTCCACTGGCTTCCCATAACCTTGTCGCAATATTACCTCAGGAGCAATATATTCCGGAGTGCCACATACCTGCACCAAATGTTAAAAGATAACAATTTAAAGCATCAAATTTTTAGCCATTTTCTCTTTCTGTCGACATTTTGCACACCGTTGCACTACTATTTAAAACATACAGCCAAAATAATGTTATTCAAAGATTATATTGTCAACTCTGAACTATCTTTCTTTTTTTAATTCCAATGGACATTGTTCAGCACCAAAGATGCATAGGAATCAAACCTGGAAAAAATTGAGGAAATCCCAGAAAGCCAGAAGAGACATTGCACTGATCCAATCTCTATAAATGCCATTTCATCATTTAACTTCCCACCTAATACCAGAAATTGCACAGTGGTTTGATTGGTTTGTTATAAGGAGATTAACACCTCTTGTACTCCCAAGATGATAATTTGACAGAAATAGGTCAGCGTAAAAAAAAAACTAGCAAAGATGCTGAACAGGACAGCTTTCTTATTTGCCAGCTTATCGACTGGGTTTTTTCACCTGCTTGTCGAGAAATTCTCTGGCATCTTTTTCAATGTGCCCTTCGTACAGATTGGTGGTGAGACTCATCAGTCCAATCTTCGAAAGCCCAAAGTCTGTCAGCTTGATGTGACCCATTGAAGTGATAAGCAGACTGTAGGAAGAAAGAAATTCGACAGTCAGTAGTGAAAGTCATTTCATGTCTCGTGCTGTACAGCAAAACTGCCAATAATATTTCCAACACATACTGGCGGTTCAAATTCCCTGGGTAACAATTGCAAATTACCTCAATGAACTAGTAGCAATAACGTCAAACTGTCAATACGTCAAAAAGGGGCTTCCTCTCAGATATATTACTTAAATATTTATTTAAATGTTTATTTAAATATTTATTTAAATATACTGATTTATTTGCCATTATATGTTCTAGATATATTTATTGTCTAATTAAAAAATGGCAAACATATGAAATGAAAAAGATGGTCAGAAGATGATGACTAGAATGATCAAGCGTGCATCTCCAGATAAAGAAATCTCTGACATAATCAAGCTGTTTATATCCAGGAAACCGAGAAAGTCTAAGAACTGTCCATTCAAAACAACCAACTACTTTCAGTCTTAAAAAAAACCCAACATATTCTACGTGTCATGAAATTATTGATTTTCTGGTCCCATAGACCAGTCGTTTTCAGGTCTTTTTTCAGTCAATTCTGTGACATATGTCAAGGGCAATGGTTGAGGTTTTTTTGAAGCTGTTATAACAGAGCCATCTGAAAAGTAGCTAAAAGTCTCTCGTCCAGACAAAACACAGACCACTGGCTCGAAAATGCTGCATTATCAATTAACAGGTGCTTCCTCAGATTGGGCTGCTCTAGGCCAGGTGTCAGATGGCTCTGAAATGGCAGCGCTCCACAGGCCCCCCACCCCCATTCGCTTAGATTCATGCAAACACCTTTTACTGGTGGTTCAACAGTGACATTGGTTAAAACGCTAGGATTTGGGCATCAAGCACTGCTTTGGCGATGAACTGTAGTAGTAAAGTGCTGCGTTTTAAAAAGTAAAAACAAAATAAAGAATAATATGCATCCTGCCCCCACCCACCATCCTCAAGGAATAAATGATCTCCTTTATGATGTCCAGCCCCTTGGGAGGTCCTCCCGACGTGAAAGGCACTATACAAATGTAATTTTGTATTGTATCTGCTACAAAAACGTTTGTACAACATCTAATAGTAAGGGATTTTACAAGATAACTCAACATCTGTATTAATCGACACAGACAAGGTGACCTTGAGGCATCCACGTTAACAGCCTAGGAAAATGAGACTGCTTTTCTTCCTCTCGCTTCTCCCCTCTCCCAGTGAAGGTCTGCTGCTTAACAACTGGAATGAGAACTGCTGAAACCAACTCGATGTACCTGTAGCGTTATCAAATGGCTAAGATGCTGTTATGGGGTAGCACTCAGCCTATAGATCAATTAATCTGCTGGTATCCTGAATAACACACACAACCTCTCCAAACAAGAGTTTGGCCTAAAAGCAGTCTGGTAGAAATCAGTGAGGGGGCTTCTTGGCACAAAGTGGAAAATGTCGTACTTGTCTGGTTTGAGGTCGCGATGAACGATGCCATAATTGTGCAGGTATTCCAAAGCCAGCACTGTCTCTGCAAAATACATTCTGGCCATTTCCACCGGCAAAGCACCAATGTTCTTCAGCAATGTTGCACAGTCACCGCCTGCGGTGTCGAGGAAAGAGGAAAGATGATGCAGTTACAGAAATACTTGCAAACGTCGGCAACGGTGTGAATCTATATGTGCAAGCAAATCCCGTAATTTGCTCGAGTCCCTCCCGAATGCAGGATTTTTAGCTATGGGGCACTGCAGAAATAAGCACGTCACATGCTATTCATAACGCTGCACCTCAATAAGTTATTATTATATTATTATAAGTTATCAAACGTTATCAAAATGATGCAAAAATGAATTTGCGGCGAGTTGAAACTGGGTTGACTTTGGCATTGCTTGGATGAGAAATCCCACTTGATGTTCAAAATGGCTTTTGACCAGGCGCACTTGTAACAGGAGGGTTTCCGATCACCACCCTATGTTAACCTTGTGCTTCAAAGATACGGACGAGTTCCGTCAGTGCATTCTCACAGCGGGTGGAATCAGACTGGAGTGATGAAGAAAATGAAGCTGGGCAGCAAAAGGCTGACACCCTTCTGAAAAGGTCACATCGCCACTTGAACTTGGCCACCCTGACCATCATTCCAACAGATTGTGCAACTTCATACACGCAATTCAGCCACTAACCTTCAACGTACTCGATGACCATGCAAAGGTGTCGCTTGGTGTCGAAGGAACAGAACATGCTGACCACAAAGGGGTTTTCAGCAAAGGTTAAGATGTCTCTTTCAACAAATGCTTGTTGGATTTGGTTCCTTAAGATCAGGTTTTGCTTGTTGATTTTCTTCATGGCAAATCGTTGTCGTGTTTCTTTATGCCTCACCAGATAGACAGCTCTGAAACAAATGCACCATTTTCAAACAGTGATTTTTTTTACCACTTACTCCTACTTCATACAGACTTAAAGATAACACAAGTCCTTATCAGAATACAACACACCAGAAAATGCTTTGAATAGGTGTTAGATCCATTCCTTGAGTCAAAAAGTCTTACTTATGGCATACATCCTTTTGACAGCAACATAAAATTTGCCTAAATTGCTCAAGCAAAACTGTAAATATACACCAAAAATATTTCTAACATAGAACACGTAGCCTTTTCTCCATCATTTCCATATAGGAAATTGGAGAGCACAGAATATTTAATCTATCAATTTGAGATGAGTTGCCAGAGTCTGATTTAAATAGGATACACGAGTGAAAAGCCATTCACCACCAACTACAGATTAATTTATGACCTTCGCAGTCTTTTCCTTTGCCTTAAGCACTGGATGCATTTCAGAGAAGTGCACTTAAAGCTTAATTTCCAAGGAGAGGCTCGCAGAGCTGAGTTGGTTCTCAGAAAAAACAGATTGAGACGAGGACATGATTCAGGAGTCTTTATAATGGTGAGATGCCTGATTAATAAAAAAGTGAACAGGCATTTGACTTTGTTTCTGAAATCAGAACTAGAAGTCATAGATTTAAAGCTAAAAATCCTCAAGCCTGGAAACCAGGAGACATCTCTCTCCAAGAATTGTGAATGTGTGGTACAGAGGTCAACAAAATTGGTTGATGTAGGATTGGCTAACTCATTAAAAAGAATTGGATTAAATGGCTGCTTCAGAACAGTAGAGATAGGCACTGACTTAGATGACAAACTGTCCCAAAGATACAATGAGTTCTGTGCTGCTGGGGAAATTAAAAATATTAATATTAAATAGGATTAAAATAATATTGAAAATATTATTATGATCCTCAAGTGCCGAAAGGGGACCTTCAATGATCGTTCCATTTCAGATCCGTAAAATAAATCAGCTTCCATAGCGACTCCCAAGATTTTTCCCTTGAAAATATCAACTCTCTCTTCTTAAGCAGAACAATTAACAGAGACAAAGAAAATCCTAGTTGTCGGCGATGCAATTCCTTACCCATAGGCTCCGTTGCTGATCAGCTTAAGGTTTTCAAAGTCTTCCTCACACGGCGTTTTCTTTGTGTGAACTGCAGCACCTCGACTCTGACAGCAATTAAAGAAATCATCAGGTAAACTTACACTCTGCCACCAAACTACTTGTACATCGCCCCGAGCCAGGCCCATGGACAGGGAAAAATAGAACGATTAACAAAGGAAGTGAAGCTCGAATGTGTTTTTTATATTAAAATCTCGCAGATTCTATGCTGTTCTATTAACATTCGCACAAAGCAAATCGTAAGCTTAAAATTGTGAACAGCAATTTAGACAGATCAAACGTTCTTAAGGATTAAATTATAACTTTTGTGACGTTTACAATTGTATTTTTACAATTGTAACAATCATTGTTGAAGTGGGTGACGCTTTATTCCTTATTGTAGTTGACCGTCAATACTTACATCGACAGAATCGTCAGTCTCTGGGGTTTCTGAATTACCACTGTCATAGCTACTTAGCTGGGCCATTTCTAGGAGAAGCAGAAGCAAAACATTATTTGCACAAGGGAAATGGAAGACAAGTGCCTGGGGATGTCCTCCCGAGGTGTAAGGTGCTATATACATGTCAATTTGTATTGTATCGCATCGACACACAGTGAACCTCAAAACGACAAAGTTTACATCAACTCAATCGACTTGAAATTGCCGAGGCTGGCTTTATAGTTTATTAAATGCCGCTGTATGTCCAAAGTAGGGAGAAATTACTGGTAACAATGTGGTTAAACTGTAATCAATTACCCAAATGCTCGACAGACAATCTCGATTGATCATCAATTCTGATTTTTCAATAATAGTTCCTGCCTTTTGTTCGAGAAATAATTATTATACTTAAAAAAAACTTGTCAATCCTTTTTTGAAAATAATACAATCTGGACAATTTTTCGGAATGCCAGTTCGATTAAATATAGGATAAAAACAGACGTTTTAAAATATTCTGGTGTAAGGACCAGTATAATGCTACAAGTTTGCCCAGCATCTACTTTCAGGCCAAGCACTGATATTGGAATCTTCCTATTGAATTCCCCTATTTACAGTTAACACTCTGAAAGTTAACATGAATCTTCTAGATTTGCTGATGGAAGTAAATTAACCCGAGTGTGCACAGCTCACATTACATGCTGGGACATTCTTATTTGGGAGCCAGCAATAATGAAAGGTGGATTCCATTTGAAACTGCTGTGCCAAAGTTAATGCACCTCCTCTCTGGTAACTTAACCCAAGCGACCACTCCTCATGGGCGAGTGTGTGTGGGCCGGTGGGAGAGGATACCAACCAAGATACCTTGCCCAATGTCCGCAGATGTGCTTTAGAGTAGAGCTCAATGGCAAAGGAGTAAATTGAAGCAACTTAACACGGATTGGAGATAGCAACCTGAATCGTTTGGGTCTGCTTGAGTTTTACACTAGGAAGTGGCCTCAGCATCTGAACCATTGGAGGAGACAACACATTTTCTTCTCTGTAACTTTATCCATATCCAAAACAAATGCCACGTTAGCTTTAAGCCTAACCCTGAGGAATATCACTCTGCGCTGCACAAACACCGGTATGACCCACGACGAGGGAAACCTAAAGTAAAAAAATCTGGGTCAGAATATTTACTTTCAAAAGTCACCTACCCTCCAAGGGATCCCTGGTGAGCCCCAGCTGATTGATAATGTAGCGGGGAATATCAGTCTTAATTCCTTGTCCTTCTTTGGCATGGCCTTCAGCTGCTTCCAACAAATGATAGAATTCCTCTGGATCAAACTCCTAGAAACAGGAAGTTGGAGTTGACCCAACAATAAGCAATAACAGTCACAAAAGCCAACATAAGAATATTGTAAGAGTACTCTGTATTGGGATAACGGAGGTGTCCGTGTTAATATTTTGTATGTGTTCAGCAACAACCCCCACGCTTTAATCTACTACTACTAATAATAATAATACTACTCCTTGTCTCTGTAATGAGTCTCACTCAACACTGGTGTTAAAATGTTCATTTCAAAAGACATGTTTTTTTTTCACGCAGCTCTCACCCGTTTTAGCCACGTGCTCTTGAGCTAACAGAAAAACTAAGCTATTTTTTCAAACTATTGACATTCTAACACGGGTTGTGAATTTTAACACCATCATCATCATCATCATCATCAGACCTTGCTGAGACTCACAATGAATCTGGTACATACTTTTTTTAAAAAAATCATTGATGTTCACGCAGAAACATAAACTATAATTTCGAACAGTTCAAGTCCCTCTAGGAGCTAATCCATTGCAGAAATTAACAGACTTTCTATTCATCATTGTCGCGATCAATAAGCCTCAAAGAGCCTTGCAAGACTCTGTACTAACGCACATGAAATTGGCTTTGCTGAGATGCTCCATCACATACTGTTGATTCCCCCACAAAGTACGGCAGCACATTTAATGCTGTGCAAATTGTGTAAAAGGGTCAGTATGTAAGAATTGATTCCATACACACTGATTGTGGAGCAGAGATGCCAATAATAGACAACATGATTGTTACAGGAAACGGAAGCTAATACCATCTGTCATTTACTTGCCAGTTGCTATCTTGCCATGTTTCTGAAAGGACTGAGTAGAGCACATATAAGGTCAAACGAGTTATTTATCTTTGTGAAGTTACAAGTCTTCTTAAACTCCATGCAGTTGTGCTAAATCTGACCGCAGAAGGTAGAAGAACCAGAGGGTAGAATGTTCATCTCTGAAACAAGTGGTTTGGGCTGCAATTTTTCCCCGTGTGATTTATCACTGGTAGTAATTATCACATCACACGGTGCAGTTTTCTCGCACTTTCATCCCCACAACCAACCATAATATTTTCGTGAAAAAGGTGGTTTGAAAAAGAACAATCCCTTGACTACATAACCCAGGTCTCCCTGTTTAAACATTCCCATCTTTCACTGGGATCTGTGCACTAGAGGAGATGAAAGACCCCATCTGGTGTCTCATTAAGCATCCAGATCAGGAAAAAAGAGAGTTGCAGGGAGTTTGATAGCCGAACCTCTGCAGTGTTCAAACCGATCCATGTTACTATAACATAAACAAACAGAAGCTTGTATCCATCTCCTTCCACTAGTTAGGCAACAATTATTAGGAAGGAAATGGAATACTATTGCTCTGATGCATAATGACTTTGGAAGGAAAGTTTATTATGACGGCTGCAGAATATATTGTAAATACACCTTTTTTGGTTTGTTTCAGGTAGAGAAATTTATTCGGTTCTTTTCACTTCCTCCTCCCTCCCCAATCCTCTAAAGATTTTAAGAAAAGGTCATACATCTGTTTCCTTGCCTCCAAAAGAGAAGATTTTTACATGCGGGATGAAACACTGCCAAACACTGCATTTAGGAAGACTGCTTTATGCTAAAGGTCTGGCTGCGAAAAGACATCAGTATAATATGCCTTATATTTGAGTGTTACAGCACAGTAATGAGTCAAAGTCTGCATTTTGTAAACAAAGGAGTACCGCATCTAAAGGGAACATGTACACAGACATCAGAGTGAAATGCTTTCCTACACTAGACTCACACTGTTATATTAACCCAGAAAAGTCAGTCCTTTAGAACAGTTATTAGAATTTACCTTAATTAACAAAAACATTTATGGCTGCGAAATATTACCGAGTAGCCAATATTGCCTGGTTTAGCAAATATAAATATCCTGAAATATATTTATTATTGTTCTCAAACAGTCCACAAATGGTTAAGTGCATATCCTTCCTTGTTTAAGTGATCAATGCTGGAAGAAAATTTGCTCAAATTACGAAGTATATTAATATTTTCTTCAACAAGAATTTAGCCTTCTGATCAGTCAGACCCTTAAACCTTTTAGATTACTGAGAGAGACCTTAACTTTTAAACTTAATGACCGTTGCCACAGCTGGAAATGCCCCTTATTAAAATCCTAGAAACAAAAAGCTTTAATGAGGAAACGTGAAAATTCCCAAGCAAGGTACGCTCATTCTTTCTAAGTTTTCTTGGAATAAACTTCAGTGTTTTTTTTAAAAAAAAGTCTTATTCCATGCTCCAGTGCGTATTCTCATTGACTAACAAAGGACTGGCAGCCTGCGATGACTTGTTTGCAGTCACAATTTCAAAAGAATAAAGTACCAGATTCGGGCACTGCTGCAAGATAATTGCCAGAGCAGTGAACGAGAAGTTATAGCCAAGAAATCATATTAGTCTGACAAAAACAATCAATGTGATACATTGCCAAATATTCTGGCGATCTCAATGCAACACTTGCCAGTGAATCGAAGGACAGCTGCTTTCACACCTCTGATCTGTCTTCGGTCCCTGAACAACATTGCGATCAACAACTCCCTTGGTTAGAAATGGGATTTGGCTGAAATCAGGCTCCTGCAGCCCTCAAAAGGCCAATACACTGTGACTGTCTTTCCTTCTGGCTGTTTTTTTACCTCTGCGCGTTTGAAATCTGTCACAGAACCTCAAACACCATTAGCCCAAAGTCACAGATTCATTTGTATTCACCTATGGACCTATCCCCACAAATCTATTCAGTGACACAGTGAGAATTGCTTGGGAAGTGGGGAGGGGGAGAATTAATGTAACATACATCTCTGTAGTGTCTCGATGCATTCATTTATAACTAATGTAGGTTTGATTTAAGAGCTGCTTCATGCGATTCGGAGGGAAGATTGGCAAGTTGAGAGACGGCAGCAGCTACACAAGCCAACCTGGTCAGATACGATTACATCAGATTATTTTAGAGCAATTTACAATCCAAACAATGTCGGCCCCTATTTTATCTGAAGGTAACAAACAGCGTCTCCATTTTTTTCCCCACAATACAAAAACTCAATGCAAGACACCAGCACAACACAGCTGTGCGATTTTGTACCTCCCATGGTTATGTTTGGCCTTGAATATTATCTCTCTCTTGTCTCTATTGTGCGGACACATATTTATTGATAGGCGCACAGGTACAGACAGGCGTGCACGCAGGGTTAACTCTCACCAGACACTCGAGCAAACGTGCTGGTCGTGCGATAATGATCATCAGCTTCTTCACCAGCTGGGTGACAAATGCTACCTCGGAACTCTCTGACCTTTCGTGGGCCTGCAAGATAAAAGCCACATTAACATTTCAACAAGGGCTGTGCTAGCTAAGGCATGACAATTTATTGCTGCAACAAAAAAGAATCACTTAATGCACAAGCGTGCCACACCCCCCCTAACTCAGGTCTCCAAAACACAACCTTTAATGCAAACAAAAGTAAGGAAACTTAACTTGTCTGCCGCAACCTTCGTGTATTTCTGGTGCTCCAAAATTCTCAGCAAAACCTCGGCTTGCTCAAAGGATAATCCCGGCATCTTGTTTTGATCGAGTTTAAAGCCCTTTTGAAACATGCTGCATTGTATGGCAAATTCTCATTTGCGACTGCAAGTAATGCCCTGAGCAGCAGCCACACTCTCATTAGCATCGGAGGCTGATGTCATGCTTATCTGAGGAATGCCAATGTCATTCCTATACACAGCGAAGCCCAATGACATAATCATCAGCCAAACAATTTACTAAGGCAGGTTAAGTTATACTCTGTCTGAAACACCATCTGTCACAAACAGTAATCACCAGAGCACGAAATTAAAATGACCATCATGCTTTCTCTCCCTCCAGAGGTTTAAGCCAGACAAGTGAAGAACAATAATAAAGGTGTGTGTCTAAAGGGACCATTAGGAATGCAACAAACAGTTTTTTTTAATATGGAAAGGACACGAATTCAATAGCCATTTTCATGTCCCTCAATCTTTCCTATCAGACGGTTTTGTTCACTGTTCTTTTCTCATTTGTTCCTGGAGAGTTCTTTTATCTATTTTTTTAAAAAATACTTCAACTTGACAAACTGTTGTAAAGATTGTTCAGGTGTTTTCAGAACAGATTACCTGAAATGAGCAAACATCGCAACTTTGCCAGATCAGAACATGCTGATTTCTAGTGTTACTGAAAATCAGGTGTACATTAAATTACGTTCAATTACGTCACTACAATTTATGTTACAGCATAGCCTGTGAATAATCTGGCTTTTAAAGCTTTGATAGACTGGAATGAGTTCAGAGTAACTGAACGTTAAACAATGAATCATCATTCACACGAACCTATGAGTTATTTTCCAATTTCAAGTGGAAAACATAACAAAAAGTTGATTATCACAGGTCTAGCGTTCCTTACAGGCTATAAAGCAGATGGATACTTTAGTCGTCTCTCCATCAACAGATACTAGTTTATTACGGAATATATACTTCTGTATATAAAAGGAGTCCTGAAGCTCAGTGGTTAGAGCACTCGCCTCGCAAGCGAGAGATCTGTGTTCAATTCCCGGCAGATCAGGGCGAAACCTTGGGCAAGTTTCCTTACTGCACACACCTGATAATGATCCCTCAAGAAACTAAATAAATAAAATAGCAATTTGGTCACTCAATCCACAACTGTCTGTGGGGACGCTGCTGTGCACAATTGTCTGCCGTGTTTCGCTCACAGATATACAGTCAATTCACTTTACAGTATATTCTCTGAAGTGCTTTGAGACGTCGAGAAGACGTGAAAAGCGCTATATCAAACGCAAGGATTATTATTAATATACTTGGTTGGTCAAAACACCATTTGATACAATACTGTAAGATATTTTACACGCTGCAAAATATCCCACAGCAGCAGATATCTCAGTGTCTAGGTTCTTCAATAGTAAAATTCAGTCAGACACACACATCACTTCTGCAGTTAATTTTCATCAACCCAGAGAGAGATCCTGAACTCAGTTTCACTTCCTATGAATCATAGGCAGCCTAATCAGCCACTATAACTCAGGTATGAATGGTTTAGTATTCTGATGTCAAACCCTGTGTTTAAAGAACTGCTGCAGATGATAACATTAACCTTGAGTTCCTCATTCAATACGATTTTTTTTAAACTATTATTGTTCCCACGTGTATTTTGGGGGCATTGTGTGTATAAAGATGGCAGACTTCTATACTTAAAAATAAGAAATGGAAGATTTTCAATTCTCCACACTCACGTCCTTCGTACGATATCAAAGAGTTTTAAATTCTCGTAAATAAAAATGTGATTTAAGACTGGGAATCAGACTGGTTCTTCTTGTACACCTGTGGGGAGGGGGGAGAGAGAAAACCTGAGAGCAAATGGGCGGGGTGGGGGTGTAAGGATCTTTCTGCACCCATGAACAAACTTGATGAGCAGAACTAATAAGTACTGTATAACCAATCCACTGAAATCACGTTTGCCAAGTTTGGCATCTAAAGCAGATCATGTGTCCACATCATCGGTTGCAAATAGTGCATTTTATGATCAGAAAATAGCTGGGGAGAAAAACAGAAATCTAACTCGTTCAAAGAAATAGCAATTTACAATTTGAGTCCCAATGTGATTGAAAGCAGCAACCAAACATTTAGGATGGAGTGAGCTCGGTTCAACCAAATCAATAGTCTGGTAGCCTTGAGCTACCGGTCTGCTGTCAATTCTGGCTCCTAATTCAAATCAATATTCACCCAAGTCCTCGTAGAACTAAAAACGAACATCAGGGCCACAAGGCTTTAATCAACGGTGTGCTGTGAGTCTTTGCAGACCTAATGCAATTTCACCCAAGAACTGGGAGGTCAATACCTGAGGATTTAAACGGTCTGAGATTTACACCATACAATGGCCCACATCAGAGGTGAGCCCAAACCCAAGAAGGATATACACACATGCTAAGTTTCTCAATGTTAGTTAATTCTCTGTTGATAGCTTTTTTTGTGTGTGTCTATCACCGGGGAAAACCGTAGAGTTAATACAAAGACAGTTACAATACTGGGGCAGCGTCGATGACAATGCAGAGGGACACTTACATCTTGCAGCAGTTTCTCCAGGTTCTCTTGCAGCTCAAAGAAGTACCTGGAGGTGATGAGGCCATCTCGGGACTTGGCCAGACAGTCCCTCGCCAGCTCGATGACCTGATGGTGGATGAAGCTAAGCACCCCGTCAGCCAGCGGCAGCACATTCTCAGGATCGCTGGAGGTGATGAATTCCCGCAGGTTCTCTTCCATCTGAGCCGTGGCCTAAGGGTTCAGTTAAAATTTTCTTTCCGTCACATCTCTCATCTCCAGTAAAGCCACTTTGTTTTTATTTCAGGGGCACATAGAATCACTTAAAACGCAACAAACATCAAATCGGGCCGTTCAGTTCAAAGCTGAAAGACGTTGTGCCTGTGTTTGTTATGCCTGCTGTCTCCAAATTCATGGATTGCAAACGATCAGCCAAAAAATGGTGAAATAATTTGGGCATTTAAAATAATTTTAAAAGCAACTAACTTTTCACCAACTTGAGACATACTTATTATTATCAGTGTGAACTTGTCAACAACCTAGCAACTGTAACCTATTGATTTCATGTAAATTGGTCCTGTGCAGGCGTTCATGTCACACTGGCGTTTAACAGGTGGGCGCAATGTAGTAGGTGGGCGAGTGATTAAATGCATTTGAACCCATAACCTGTTCTTAACCCCTGATTTGTGTGACTGGTGAGTCAGTTGTTATTTTATCTTGTGGTATTTCATTTAGTTTGGGGGTGAGGAACTAGCACCTGATGTTAATAAGTGCTCTTGACTACAGCTGTCCATATAGCAATGAATAATAGTCTTTTATGTAAAACAGACTCATGGTCTTACCTTCTTGAATGAAAAAAATCCAAATCGGTATAAAATAAGCGACACACGGATATATATATTTAAATGCTGAGGGTGCCTTTTGCATTAAAAGATAAGTCAACCCCAACTCACTCACCTTTGGAAATCGTTCTTTATAAACATGGTTCATCATCACTATCTCATTGTCATAGAAACAAGGGGATCGTCCAGGACTGGAAATTAAAGTGAAAAGACAAGCAGAGAAAGGTGTGAGCATTGCACTTCATTGTTAGGAATAGGAGGTTAAGTATTGCATCAGAAATTGGTGTTACTGATCTACAGTGTTAGTGATTCCGGTGCTGCTTCATTGAATCTGTCACTTACGTGAGGTCTGAGAATCATTTCACAGGCCAGGCTGATCTATCAGAAATATAATTACACACATAATTGCTTGAACAAAGAGCACAAGGCAGCCAATTTTCAATTTATTGTGTCTCTTTGAAAGATGGAATGATAACCCAGTATCTGACGCCTACATTTAATTGTGTATGTGAGATTCAGATTAGACGCAAGGATCTCAGCAAACACAAGCAGTAGACGGAGAGTAGACATACTCGTGGAGTCCTGTAGCTCAGTGGTTAGAGCACTCGCTTTGCAAGTGAGAGACCTGAGTTCAATTCCAGGCAGAGGGCCAAACCTTGGGCAAGTTTCCTTACTCCACACAGAGCCTAATAATAATCCCTCCAAAACCAAAAACAATAATAAATTGGTCATTTTCAATCTACGACTGTTTGTGGGACATTGCTGTGCGCAATTGGCCGCCGCGTTTCGCCCACAAATATACAGTCAATTTACTTTACAGTGTGTTCTGTGAAGCGCTTTGGGATGTCCTCCCGACATGAAAAGCGCTATATCAAATGCAAGGATTATTATTATTATTATACACATGATGAGAATCAGCACTAGCATGAAGTTGTGGAGACCTCGAGCTCAGTGGTTAGACCGCTCGCTTCGCAAGCGAGAGACCTGGGTTCTATCAACATATTCAAGACTGAGATAGATATATTTCTTATTGCAAAAGGGATTAAGGGATATGGGGATAAGGCAGGGCTATGTTATTAGCTGGAGTTAGATTAGAAGATCAGCTATGATTGAATGGCGGGCCAGGCTCGAAGGGCCGAATGGCCTACTCCTGCTCCTACACGTTATGTTATTCCCGGCAAGGCAAAATGTTGGGCAGGTTTCTTTACTCCACACTTGTCTGTTTACCTAGCAGTAAATAGGAACCTGGTTGTTAGTCGATTGGTGGATTGTATTTCTGGGAATAATAATCCCTAAAAAAAACAATAATAATTTGGGAACTCAATCCACAACTGTTTGTGGGACGCTGCTGTGCACAATTGGCTGCCGCGTTTCGCCCACAAAATATACAGTCACTACACTCTATAGTATATTCTGTGAAGCGCTTTGCGACGTCTAGAAGATGTGAAAAGCACTATATCAAATTCAAGTATTATTAAGTACCCTTTAATGCATTTTGTATTTTATGTTTGATTGTAGCATCTTTCTGGAGATTTTAATCATTATGAAAGCTTTGATTATGAATGCACTTCGAAGCAGTTTGTACTGACCATATGTGCCTGTAACATAAGGGAGAAATGACAGCCAAATCATCGTTGCTATTTCCAGATTTTGTTAAAATAAATTATAATAGGAGAAATGTGTTGAAGGACTTTCATCCATTTAGTCATTTTTGGAAGAAATTCTAATTTGGTTGACATCATAAAAAAAGTAGCACTGCAGCCTAAACATACGCAAATGCTTCTCCCTGATGTACATTTATAATTTTGGCCATTAATTTAAATCACAAATATCTGGGGAGCAAATCCAGCATAACAACCCAGAGGTTCAAAAGAATTCCATGATGTAGAGGGTCTGTTCATCGGTTATTAATTACGACTTACAATAAAGTGTGAATTAGTGCAGATTAATTTGTCACAATATTATGACGACGACAACAACAACAATTTGCATTTATATAACGCCCTTCGTACAGGTAAGAAAAAAATAATGGAGAAATGAAATGATGTCAGAATGTGCTAAGCATTACACATGTCAATGACAGGAATCTCTGACTCCATCTTTATTCCAGATAAACAATGAAAAAAAAAAGAATAATTTCATTTGGGTGCAAAAAAGTCAATATTTTCACAAGGGTAAAGTTTTTCTCTATCAATTATTTTTAAGGTTGGATTCATTTTTTTTTAAAAAGACAAGAATATTCTCACTCGACAAGGAAAACCAAATCACCAGGCCATCGAATCATTTAATAAATTCCATCACAATACTGTGTGGCAATTTTATTTTCATTCTCATCAATCCCCTTGTCAGCATGGAAATCATGTGTGGAATTTAAGGAAAGTAGACAAATTGCCGATGACCTCTCCTCTCTGCACTGTTTCCCTCCCACTAACCTCTTTCACAGTTATAAATCTATTAGACAGTAATGACGTTCAGGCAATTCTTCACTTGAGGCTCGCCTAATAAATTAATAACCACAAGATCTGTGTATTGTTCTGGACCCATCTACTTCTGGACAACCCACAAGACTGTGTGCAGGAAATCTGACTGCTCGTCTATTCATATAATGAGGCTTGAAAATGTAGGAGCGATTAAGTAAACGCGAAGACTGGGAGGCTGTTACAGGTTGCAAAACATTTGAGCAAATCGCTTTGAGGCGTCTCGCAGACGAGATAAGGCGCTATATCAAATGCAAGGATTATTATTATACAATAATAATCTATGAGGATTCAAGAGAAGGGCTTTGAACCGACAAAAGCATCAGGGTGAAATGTGAATGATTTGCAAGCTAAGTAAATGCAATCTTTATTTCAAGAACAATGCTAAAAGGTGTTTTGTAATCTCGTCCCTCCCACACCAAGGAAAACGGTAAAAATCTTAAAATCCCGCTCAGTGAAGATCATTTGCAAGTACCCAAAGCAGCGTTTCTGATCTTATACAATGCATAGCTCTCAATTCAGGCAGTAACAGCCATGAAGACAACCAAATAGGCGGTTTTCCCCGCTTGCAAATGGCAAAGACAATCTCGCTAAAATTCTGCAGATCCATCATTCTTACAATGATGGGCTAAAATTCTTTGCCATTGTGAGAATAATAAAAAATGTGGCATAGATTCAACAATGTGGGGTGGGGGGCGGGGGGGGTGGGAAGCGAGCACAAAATGAAAAACAAATGTTCCTACTCCGGTTTCGGCTCCCCACTACCTTGTATTGTCATGAGTTAATGGCTAACAAGCAATGAATGGCTCATTGATTTGACAGGAGAAATGGAACAGCACGAAGTGCCTGGAGTGAATCACATCGATTGAGTCTATACTTCTGAAACTAAATAACTATATTGTTGCGGCTCTAAATCAATGGAAAATATTGGGTGCCAAACTCTTAATGTCGCGCCGAAAATTGTCACACACATATGTACAGAACTGTCTCATGTAAGGAAGGGGTTTAAAACAGAACACATCTCCAGACCTAGGGCTTTAACAGCTAATTAACTGACTGAGATATCCATTTAAAATAATTTGTTCAATCCTTAAACCAGTGGCTGCCAAAGAACACGCACACAGATCTAGATCCAGCGTCGTGCTCCTGCACAGTCGAGCGCTCTGGGACGCTACCCTGAGTGAGGAGGTGCCATATAAATGCAAGTTGTTGTTGTTGGCTGTGGCCGTATTTTCAAGCGAAGGAATATCTCATGCGACGGGTACGTCTGTCGACACCTCTCAGGGCACTGACCTGAGGCTGCGAGATCGAGGTCGCATGGGTGATTGCCTTCCATCGTCGTCGGTGATGCTCTCGGTACTGAAGTGCTTGCTGAGGAAGTGCAGCTCGTCGGCTGTGGGCTGATACGGCAGCTGGTGAAGTTTTTCCTGTGATGAGCAGGATGACTGTGTGCAGTAAACAAAACCTTCCTAAGTGCTATTTCGCATCAGTCCCAACTCCCCGCACCCCCTGCACTATTACACCGGGGAACAGGACAGAATAAGCAGCGTTTTTAACAAAACCAAAGGAAAAACAACAAAGCAAATCTGCTGGTATAAAAATATCTTTTGTTAGATCTGAGCACGAACTTGCGAGGGCAAACGTTTACTGGAGTTGGCACTTGAAACCTGCCTAGAAACACGGTCAAACTTACAACAACACGAAAAATGACATTTATAGAGTGCCTTTCACGTCGGGAGGATGTCCCAAAGCGCTGAACAGTCAGGTGTCGGGGCCCGAGCGTGGGGGAGGGGTGGTGTAGGGGTGAGGGAAGGCAGAGAGGTGGGAGGGTGACCAAAGGTACGGTCCAAGAGAAGGGTCTTGAGACCGGCCTTGAAGGAGGCAAGGGAGGAGGCGAGGCGAAGGGACCGTGGGATGGAGTTCCAGAGTGTGGCGATATTTGATTTTATTGAGGGATAAATTAAAGAAAGTTACTTATAAAGTCACAGTGATATCTGGCAAAATGATTCTTATTAAGAATCAGATGCTTTCATGTTCATTAGCAGTGTTGTAGCACAAATTTTCCTCACCCAATAGTTTTTNGTGGTAAAAGTACATATTAAAAACTAGTACCATACTGTTCTGAATCCTTCTGATAAGGACTACCGTTTAGAAATGCATTCACACCCATCAAGCAGAATCAAAATGACTACGCGTTTCCTAAAAGCCCACCTTCAAGCAGACATAAAAGCAGGTGCTCCCGGCCATTTGAGAGATAGCACATCAAAGCTGCTGCGTGTTAGATTTCCCTTCGAACAGAGACGTGTGGCTGGGAAATAAATGAGCCAAACAGCTTGAAGGTCGTGTGTCATTTTTTTCTTCTCGCCTCAGACCGCAGCACAGCATACACTCCATGTTAAAGTTGTGGTTTGTTCAACAAATTGGGAGTGTTGCCGGACGCAATGGTACTGAATTTGTCACTTTATCTCACGTCTTCCCCCACCCCATTACATGACAGCCTTTCGGGAGAGGCTGAACTGTGGAAAAAAATTGGCGTTGGATTCTAGGCAACACAATAGCTGCATGCTGGAGTTTATCTTGTCTACAGCTGCCTACTTTGTCTACACCACCAGCAGAACATGCCAATGGGAGGACAGACAGCTCCCCACAGGGAAAAATAAGCCACTTCAGACCAATATTGAACGCCTGCGAGCACAAGGTACAGTTAACAGAGGCTTCAGAGTGCTTTATTTGACAGGTTGTTTGACTCTGGGAGAACCAAAAATGGGGGCAAAAGGGAAAATAAGAAACAAACGTGATATGAGTAACATTATATAGTTTACAATAAACCAAGAGTATTAATACCTTGCCTACAAAAATACACTTCACAGTGAATCCTGCTACGCTCTTTGAGATATCCTCTCGACCTGAAAGGGGCTACACTCAAATGCAAGGGTTATTATTAGAGGATTAAAACTTGCACACTTCAAGAATTTCAATGAAGAGATTGATTATTTGGGGGGGAGGGTAGGATTATTGTGGGGGGGCAGGTGCTTGGACACACGTGTAAATGTACATTTTGAAATTTAGATGCCACATTTTAATGGCGCTGCAGATATCTACACAAAATAATGAGTCAAAAATTACACGTGTTGCCCTACATTGTACATGGTTATACAACCAATGGCTTTGTTAGTTACATCACACCATCGTTGATGAGAACGTCCCTAAGAAGCAGTTTTTCAGAGCTCTGTGTTCGGTTCTTACTCAGTGGGTAACTCTTGTACCAGCAGCAAACTCCAGGCATCAATCGATGACACTAATGCATCTGGAGAGGAGTCAGTGAGAAAGAATTCCTGTGATCTAACATAAAAGTATGTGGTCTTGTTTTGTTATTTTTTGTTAAAATTGTTCACTTGAATACAAAGAGAATGCTTGAAGGTAAACAGGAAAGGCCGTAACTAAATATTTTCCATTTGGCCTTTATTCACAGTAGGTTAGGGGCTGATGGATACAGTTTGGGCTTCTGAACATCGATCACCGATCAGGGCTAGTGATTAGCTGTTGTAATGTGAGCAATACTTACAGATACTGTGGAACTTGGCGTATTGGTTCCATATCCAGAAGAGGGCAGGGAAGCCAGAGACCATCGTCGTCCATCCGTCCTGAGGGATGAGGAGGGAGAAAATCTAAATTGGTAAATGAAAGGACCAAAACCTTTCTTATAAAGCTGCACACAATATTTTGACTGAAACGACTATGTTCCCAAACTCCAATACACTGTCCTCCTACACATTGAAGCCCCAATTTCACTCATACCACGAGATAGCACTAAACTGAGCTTAAGAACAAAACGTTTTCCCTAATTGGAATTTAATCTGTTTGATAAAGTTTCCTGCGGAGGACAATCTCGGAAATCAGCGGAATTTTTTCTAAAAAAAAGCTGATTTAAACCTCTACGATTGCATTCTGAACAAAATTACCAAAGTCAGCAAAATGCCTCTGCAGCCCTTTTCCATTCCTATTGATCTAAAAAAATTCAATCTTTTGTGAATTACTAGCTGCTGGTTTGCTAAGATTTGTCTGTACTACCACGCAAGGAGAACGATGGAATGACGTTGACAGGCGAGGAGTAGTAATTTGTTCAATCGCTGGATTTTGTGCGCCTGCTGACTCTCAGCATCAAACCTGCACTCAGTTTATTACTGTCACCAAAGCAGCTTCGAAATGAAATAATATGCTGGTTAAAGGGAATTGAGAGTTTTGCTATCCAGTGAACTTTATAGATGGGCCCCAGTGCTGAAGCTCGGCACATCTTGTATAACTCTGAACCCAAATGAAATGCTGATAAGCAATGCAATCAGCGTTTCTGAACTTGGCAAATTGTTTTTTTAAAAAAGGAACTGCAAATAAAAAACAGCTTTTAAGGTGAAGGCTAATTTCAACAGTTTGGTAAATTCTGGCAAAAAACAGTTTGGCTCAAGAACACGATTAGCAAAATATAGATCTCAGTGGAATCCCCAACATCTCAAACTGTAAGCGTGCCCTTCGTTTAGTACATTCCTGGTCAAATGACGCGACATGTTTTGCTCAAGTATTTTACTGCCTTTTCATGCACACGAACATTCAATATACAGCTACACGACATGCAGTACGTACGACAGCAACACTTATTTGAGTGTTACCTGTCGGCTCTGTGACCATGGCTGCAGCAAAGGAATGAAAACATTAACTAGCTTAACATTAACATTAACATCGGTTTCAAAACGCAGTGCACAAACAATGCCCATTCAAATTGCTTCATGGGTCAGACTTTATTCTCGGCCAGTGCATCAAGTACATCAAATACATCATTTTAATGTCCTTGTTCAGCAAACACCAGTGTATGAAACTCAGGGGAAATCTCTTTTTTTTGAAAAAAAAAGGTTAATTACACTCAACATCTTGTGTCCTCAAGGATAGCATCCAGGGACAGAGTACCCACGCCTCAGTTAAAGGGTACCTTCCCCTCGAAAAACACCTGACAAAATTGTGGAGCTTGAAAGACCCACCAGATTAGGTCTTGTTATGCTTCCAATGGTTAACATACTGTCATGTGTCATGGCATTGTTGCTTCTATCCATTCATATTAATTCTGACATTTATTACATAAAAATATGTTTAGTGGTTGAATTAAAGTCTCCTTACAAAGTATGTCATGACATTCATATGCAAAGATGGCCTCGAACATTAAGTAATGTCATGTTTGCAAATTTAAATATATTTCGATGCACGATACATGGGGGGGTGGGGAACTCTTAGAATCTCTGAAGGCGATTGCATAAGTGCACATTTTAAATTTATTACCTGCATTTAGAATAATAATAAGCAAAGGTATTACGGGAACACTGGGACATGATTAACAAGGCCACAGAAGAAGGTAGTCTCACTGCCATTCCCTGTGGAGACAAATCCGTGGTGCAAAACAGTCCGTATTTAGCTTAATTGTTTATCGCTTGCTTAGAAAAAGCATCAGATCTGGGAAATAGAAATGTCACACTTTTACAACAGGGGGTGCTCTCCTGAGAATGGGGTCAAGACACTTTGTTGAGGTGATGAAGCTCTGGCTTGTACTGCATCTGGCTTGGGTATACCTAATTAGACAGTGCTTGATGCTTTGTATGAAAATTGCAAGGCCTTTTGGGATGATTAATCTGCAGAAAGAAACCCCTTTATGCAATCTGTAATCTGGTGCTTTATGTCATTTATTATTATAAAAAGTTATTGTTTATTTAAGTTATTATTATGATAAAAAGTTGCTCCATTGGATCGAGTTACCCTCTGGTGTACAAACTCATTCTTCTTTACACTCGCTGAGTTACTACAACTGCCTCACAACTATTTAGGAGCTGATTTTTTTTACTGGACATTAAGTACTGGTGTGCAGAATTCTTTGTTCTAATAAGCTCCTAATTAGTTGAATGGTGAATTGCACTTGTAACTCAGCTGGGACAAGGTGGAGTGTCCCAAATGCAATCAGCGTCCTGGGCTAAGGAGGGGGAATGTTTAGCTAGTGTTCATGCTACTGATCTCCAGCTATCCAGTGATTCTCTGCTGGAAATACAAGTATGTAGCTGCTGGGAGAAGGCAGGATGATGTTCAGTCACTGGATAAATAGCCCAAAACTGCCCAAAACTAATACAGTACTTGAAATGCAAATAGCATCCGTGGAGACTGGGAACTTGTCACATTTGAAAGTGCGTAAAACGAGGCTGCATTTCCCAAACCATGTGTCCTGCAGTGATGCTAATAATCCTGTAATAATAATCCTGGCATTTGATATAGCGCTTTATCACGTCTTCGAGACGTCTCAAAGCGTTTCACAGAATATACTGTAAAGTGAATTGACGGTATATTTGTAGGCTATATTTGAGATACTGAGATATTCCAACCATATACTTAATCTTACAGCATTACTAGTTTATCATGTTAAACTTTATTGCTTTTTTTATTTTGTTGAAATGCTTTTTGTAAAAGTTGGCAGAGTTATATTAAAAGGAACACTGTCCAATTTGGACAGTTGCAATTTACAGTACAAGCAAGTTAAATACACATCAGTGTATGTTCACATGCAGAATGTGCCCGCATGCAACACGCAAGACTTTTGAAACGCTATTTAAGTACACACACGCACATACACGAAAACAAACCACAGCTTTACCTGCGAGCTGGCACAAACGAAAAGTGAGCTGCTGCATTGGGAGAGAAATTCCTTGGACTGTCGAGAGGGCTGTTACCTGCGGATAAAACACTCAAATTGTGAGGTTAGGTCAGACTGGAGACAGAAATTACATTTTAACATAGCCATTCAGATAGAATGATCTTACAGAAATAATTTTACATCACACTTGCGAGCTTGCAACTCTGCAGATCATCTTTCGCGTATTCATACTGATGAGATAATTAAGAATTTAAATTGCAATCGACAGGCAGTGTCTGTGATAAACGTCTCCACTTATGAGGCCAACTGCAATTTACCTGCAACTTTGCCACTCACACATTTCTAGGCAGCCCAGTGGAGACAGATATGTGATGAGAAGGCATGGACTAGCATTCATATTCCGTGAGCGAATTGGCCTTGCAATTTACAAGCAGTGAATCTGCAAAGTGAGTGATGGTCAACGCCTCCGGTGGGAAATAAATTAAAGAATCTTATCATGCATTCTGCGTACGCGGAGGTTAGGTAACTAATTAAAAATAAAATGATGAAAATTAGCATCCCCGATGGCTCAGAGATTTTATCTTGGGTTTAACACCCAGACTTTGCTGAGTGTCAGCTCATCTCAGCGTGATTAGCAGTGGAGTGCTGCAACTGGCCTCGGTAAATTGGTCTCTCCGGTTAGGCGGGGGTAGGTCAGCCAGGGTTTCCGATCCTGGTCGCTGTTCAATGACAGTGCTTGGAGGGGCACATTTATGAATGCCTGGTGAAGACCAGACTGGGCTTCGGTGTGATGTCGACTCCAGTCAAATACCTTCCCAACACAGGGAAATCAGTGGGACTATGAAATTGTACAATGGGGAAAAGGACCCAAATGCACTTAGGGGGCGGAAAAGTACTTAGAGAAAACAAGTTCAACCGCGGACGTGGAAGGTCGTTAGGGGTTGAGTCCTGACGCGAGCAAAGCTCTCGGAAACCGCGTGAACAAAGCACGTTGCGGTTTACTGGGTCAGGCCACTGGGTGGTGCTGTGGCAGTGCAGGACTATCAGTGCTCAGACTATCTGGTCCCCTTTGCTCTGTGGTCAGTCTCCCCTCGGCTCAGCCCAGCGCCCCCCCCCCCAGCGAGAGCTCAACGGCGAACAAACACCAGCGGAAAAAATATCTGCCAAGGGCAACATTCAAACTCGAGCGTCCCCACATCAAGGCCCTTCCAAATACTGAATTACAGACGGTTTCAACCGAAGCGGGGACGAGGCAACGAGATACTGATCGCGCTCCAGAGCTGGCTCGGGGGGGATTAAGTCTCATTTTGCACCATTTCTTTTGTCCCTCGGACTAGTTTGCGGAAGTTTGGAGCCAGTTTGTCAATCCTTTGCCTGAGTCCCGTAGCTCAGTGGTTAGAGCACTCGCTTTGCAAGCGAGAGACCTGAGTTCAATTCCAGGCAGAGGGTGAAACCTTGGGCAAGTTTCCTTACTCCACACAGAGCCTAATAATAATCCCTCCAAAACCAAAAACAATAATAAAAATTGGTCATTTTCGATCTACGACTGTTTGTGGGACATTGCTGTGCGCAATTGGCTGCCGCGTTCGCCCACAAATATACAGTCAATTCACTTTACAGTGTGTGTTCTGTGAAGCGCTTTGGGACGTCCTCCCGACGTGGAAAGCGCTATATCAAATGCAAAGATTATTATTATTAATCTGTACAATATGTGGCGACAGCAGAGTGCGCCCACTGGTAGGAATGAAAATAAGCTGATTACCCCACCCCCCACCAAAAAAAAAATGTTTTGTTTGTTTAACTAAAACTCATGTTAAATTAATTAATTAATCCTATAAGTCCCAAATTTTATTTCTCCTTCAATAGTTTGGTGTAGAGGAGGGCAAGCGTGCCTGGAAAAATGGAGACCTCACAATGAGAAAATCTTTATTAGAAGCACATTTATTGAAAAAGAAACACGCTGTACTTCCTTCTGAATAAATGCCATTTATGAAACATTGAGGACTGAAATGGTTTTAATTGTGTCTTCACAATGAATCGTCTTTCCAACTCAACGGCTTGCCAATAGCCAGCATGCCGAGTTAATGCACTGTCATTTTAGCATTAAAGAACTGAGCGGAAATATTATTCATTCGTGACACATTCCTTGAACAAGAGGGGGGGAAAAAAAACATCAACATTTCCAATTTCGCTGCAGAAACACGACTGCAGACCCGAAGCAGTAAATCCAGAAATGATGGCAACTTTGAACAAAAACGCACCAAGTTCAAAATTAAAGCGTGGGATTAAAATAGCATACTGTTCCTTTCCCTCCTCGGTGCACGTTGGAATTCTTTAAGGGTGCTTTTTTCCAATTAAGCACAAGAACACTAAACCGAAAATGCACTTTACACAAAGGTTTGGTTCTGTTTTTTTTAAAGTGCATTTAGATTGCCACCTGATCCAATTTAGTCAGGATGGATTATTTAGGAAGGCTGTGAAAGAAAGGTTCTCATAATAGTAATTAAGTATTAATCGAATTGCATAATATTACTACCCATTTAGTTTCTAAGTTGTATTGTCCACATCACAATTTATGTCATGCTTTATAATGTGCTTCTTATCTAAGACTCAGAAAAATTCAAGAGGTGTTGTACTGAGCACTGACAGTCACTGTTTCAAACTCGGTGGTTTAATAACAATAATAATAATCCTTGCATTTGATATAGCGCTTTTCACGTCGGGAGGACGCCCCAAAGCGCTTCACAGAACACACTGTAAAGTGAATTGACTGTATATTTGTGGGCGAACGCAGCAGCCAATTGCGCACAGCAATGTCCCACAAACAGTCGTAGATTGAAAATGACCAATTTAATTATTGTTTGGGGTTTTTTTTTGGAGGAATTATTAAATTGATATGGTGGAAATGAACCAATCAGACGGTGAATGTCCGGTTGATTCTTGGTCAACCATGTGCTCACACTCCAATGCTGTCAGAAAGGCTTAGAAAAATAATAATCTTTGCATTTGACATAGTGCCTTATCACGTCTTCAAGACGTCTCAAAGCGTTTCACAGAATGTTGTTTAACTAGACAGTGGACTGAATGTATCTGAAATCCTCAGATCCAGGGGTATTTTGGATACGATGTTTTTTCTCAGATAAACTGTAAATCATCCAGATCTCAGACCTTCAGTAAAACTGCAGAGACTTAACTTGAACTGCCTCCAGTACCTTGGCTCTCCCCGACTTTAGCTGCCTGTCTGGAAAATACTCGGTGTTGCTCTCTGCCTTGTCCGTTTGCCGACTGTCATTCTTTCTTGGGTAAAACGAGCAACCTGATCCGCTTCCATAAATTAGAATCTCTCTCAGTTTCTGGCTATGCCGTCATGTTCCCACTAATCTCCCACTTTGCAGTAAAACTGAAATCCAAGTCGCCTCTGTGACCTCTCCTCTGACTGTCCACTCGGTTCCCAGTTCTTCCACTCAACGTTTCTAATAACAAAATGCTCGGAGGTTTACTGTACTGTGTTTAAGTGTCAACGATTTGTCCAGGTTTTAGACACTCACCTTTGTACTCCTTTAAACAAAGAATTGAGATCAAACTCGACACCTTTTGTTAAGTTATATTCCGATTTTCTGAAAGTGCTGATGGCTTCATTAAAGTAAGGAAAAGATTTAGAGACTAACTGTACAAGTGAGCTGTATGATTGAAAGGACATAATTACTAAAGGACCCTGGGTTAATGACTATCATGCCACTAATGTTAATTAGCTCCATCACAATACCAGGCTTAGCAAATTCTCCAACTACCTCATCAGCACTGCTTAAAATTAAAACAAAAATTGGGGGCGGAGGAATGTTAATCTCAGTTGCTTTTAATGATATTGGTAGCCTTCTAAATCCTGCCATGCATTTTTTTTTACTGATTAAGGAGCCAACGGATCATCTGAATATCCCTTCCCCACAAGCACTACACATGTTCACTATGCAATAATGACTTTTATATACAATTTTAACTCAACGCATTTCCTCCTGCAAACCTTGGGTTTGTGCCCTTTTTTAATGTAACCTGGTTTACAAATAATTTTCTTTTTACACCACAATTTTCACATTAGTTGGCACAATAAAGCATTTGGTTTCAGGCAAGTCGTAAAATGCGCATTGCGTGCAAAAGAAGAGGCAGTAAGTAGGTGCCAAAAGACTGGATGGGGCCAGTGCTGCATCGGGGAGTGTTTCATAATGAAGCCATGTGGTCCGAACAACTTCATTTATACTCCACACGTCAGTGGAAATTTGTGGTCCCAAGCAGAAAAGGTCCTCATGTACACATGGACACAGTATCCGCAACACATCAAAGTGCTGACCTTACTGTAGCAGTTCTATTCCAGGTTAACTGGGCGCAGAAAAACCTCTCCTTGAAACGTCAGTGTGGAGTTTAGTCGTTTGTTTAAAAAAAACTTAACAGCTGGCAGTGAATTAGTTACAAGGCTCCAATTCAACTCATAGTACCTAAATGCCGTTAAATCATAAGTGAAAAGCGCAAGACGTTTATAAATAAGGAAAAAAGATTGAATTATTATCTTAAACTCACTGCCAAGTATTTGTTATTGGATAGAATTTAATACTGAAATGCCCAGGGCCTTGGGACGTCCTCCTGACGTCAAAGGCGCTATACAAATTTAATTTTGTTACTGTTGTAAATGTACAATAGTCAGGACAACATCTAACATTGCATACAAAATGAACCCCAGCTATGTCAAGGCATCATCTACTCTGAAAACTAGTGGTTTAGAGAAAAGATTCTCCAATGAAGCATTTGTCATTAAATATTGCAGGAAATTGCCCTGAGAGTACGTAAAAGGTGGAGGCTTATCGAGTCTGCCTATCTAAAGAGGTCATGCCTATCAAATTACCTTCCACCAACCCTAATTATAAGTTAATATTCAGTATCAAATTACTGGTTAATAAATTATTCAGTAAATACTGTGGTTTTAATGGAAGTAAATTAGCTGTACATCTACTATTTGGAGGTGGATCAAACTACGCAGGGGGTGGTTTAGTATATTTGCTCTCATTGTGTCAATTGCACTCGATTTCCATTTACACAAAAGAATTTGGCAAATGCTTACAAATGCAGCCTTTATTTTGAAGGCAGTTTTCTGTTAAAACCAACTACAGAGTTACAAATCCTCCCCAATCGTGTCTGAAAAATGTGACATAATTATCACCAGAGATGATCAATCATAATGTGGGACTTTCCACTCCTGCTAATGTCCTCGCCAATGCCCTCTCCCACCTCCCCCACCACCCCTCTTCAAGTGGTTGCGTCAGCCGTTGAGCCAACCTTTCATGGCACTGAATCTGCTGCTGTTTGGATCCCAGAATGTTAATGCTAGTTTGCAGAATACTGAAGGAAAGAGATATATGTTAAACAGTGGGAGTTGGAACTCCTCAGTAACTGGAACAGAGGCATCAATCACATTGGAGACATTCAAATTGGATCCAGCCCCTTGAACTTGGCAAAATTAAGCCTGGTGTTAGCATTGTGGCCATCCAAGTTTCTACAAACTATCGGTGCAAGAATTTTGAAACAGGACATTTCTATCGAAAAATAGACATCTCCTAAATTAGATGAATTAAGATACATTTCCAAAAAAACGTAAACAGTTAATTTCTTGACTAACGTCATCAGGCAGGGCAGACTGAAGAGCTGAGTGGCTACGTCAGAACGCAAACTGATTAAAGTGGCAGTGAAGTGACACGATCTTGATCAAAACAAGTACTCTATCAAGCAGTGCATCTCAGAGGAGATTCAATTCCATCGTTACGCGTATGGCAGACTGGAAAGGAAGACAGAAACACGGTCTCTTGGTCGCTTTTCGCCCACCAGGGTTATGCAACACTGTGGATTGCGTCAGTCGCTGTTATTTGGCAAAGTTTACACGTTCATTATTGAACAGCCAGTGACGTGCGGTGCAGGAGAGTTTCAGCCACCCACAGGATGGTACCTTGCAGGACTAAATACTGTTTCCATGAGTGAAAACAAAGAATATGGAAAGTTTTTATTCTTTCTTGTTTGGAAAACATGCATGCATCACCTGCAAGACATATTCGAAAGGATATGGAAGCTTATAAATTATTATCTTTTAAGTATTTGGAGGACTGACGTGATTGTTTTTAAATAAGTCATCCCAAGAATGCCAACAAGAGGCAGGAATATTTTGCCAAATGCTCACTTGCAATTTAAAATGTATTGTGGTGAGGGTTAATAATAAATATTAAATTGTATTTCTGGTCGTGAACTTCAATAATCATGAAAGAAGAAGCTACAAGATCATTCCTTCATGTCAATGTTACAATCCCCACACTTCATTACCTTGCAATTATCCTACTTTATTCATTTTTATTCCGAGTTAAGGTTATATCAATTATCAACAATAACTCTAATAGAGTTGGCTATTAATAATTCATGATCCCTAGTCTCTGGATAACTTGTGTGAAATGAAAACATAATCTTACAATTCGATGCAACATCCAATTATTGAGAAGATAAACTGATGGATCTGCACCTGGGTGTACTGTAACCCTAGGAAAATCCGGTTAATCGCATTATTTTAAAGCAATCTGACGGCGAGGAAAAACAGCCATGCCATTTGGAGCCACTTTGGTGCCAATTTCATTTTGACATAATGACCAAACAATAAAAGCAGGCAGCACTCACAGTGCCATTCAAACTCCTGCTTGTCCACAATGTTCGTCTTCACCAGTGCCTTATTTAATACTGAAACAAACCCTTGCCTATGTGTAGTGTCAGTGAAAAGCATGTGATGCTATAAATATTACGCATAGCAGTCTTTTTATTCAAAGAGTTGAACTGCTATGAATATTGTACAAGATACAGACAGACACTGGCCCAAGCTCAGAAGAAGCAAGTTTAACAGATATTTCTGATTTAATTATTTTGCAGAGAGCAGTGAATATGTAGAAGAGGTTATCCAGCTCGTTGTGGGGGTTTACACAGAATGTGCAGGAGGAAACAGGCCACTCAACCCAACCAGTCGGTACCGGTGTTTATACTCCACATGAGCACTGCTCACTTGCCAGAGGAGTCAATATGGATCAGCATGACATACTGCAGTTTATTGTAAGGAGTCGCTGCACAAATATCTATGAAGGAATCCGTTTAGAAATCACCATATATTAGCCCCAACTCTAAAACATTAAATCGTTAGAGGTTATTATGTAATTTGCTGCATTTGCAATTTTGGAATGTCAGGTATTATGATCGCTCATCTCTATAAATACTACTTTGCCCTTTGCGGGAAATAAATGAGATCTGTGAAAACGAGCTCGGAATAGGTTAGAGTAATTACCGGGGAATCATTATTTAATAATTACAGCACTGTTGAAAGATTTCAGATTCAAACCACACACTAACAGCAGAAGGCACTCAAGATATCCCAAGCATGAACTAAGATATTGAGAAATTCAAACCAGGTGAGATTCATAAATCTTGCATAGCATCAAATTTTAAGCCAATTCCACCAATGGGGTTTTCCCAGTTTTCAAGCATCACCTATAGGTTTCCCACAGGGAGACAGAATACAAGGCAACAAGTATATGGGATGGATCACCCTGCGTGGCAACAAACCAGACTAATGCCAACTCACAGTGAAACCTATTACCAGATTAGTGAAGTAATGTAATCCTTTAATCCATTAAGATATCTAAACCGGCATTGATAATAACTAATTAGTAAATGACACACATTTCAGTAAAACACTGCACGCAAAGACGTCGTCTTACAGGTAAATAGGAAATCAAAATGAGAACACACTTTCAAAGAGCAAATTTTCTGGCAATGTCATGATCAGAAACCTCTGGCTCAGAAGATGCTGACGATCCAATATTAAAGATTTCCTACAACTAAAGGGCAAGTTGTCTCTCTTGGATGAAGAATTTGAAGGAGAAGCAGCAGAAGGTTGATAACGATCTCCCTTTTAATAAGAAAATACTATGCCTGCGGGCAGACGCCTGCAGAAACAATTTGCAGAGTGAGAAGCCCTTCTCTTTGCATATGGTACTTTTCTTATCCCGTAAGATCTAGATCTCTGTTTGGCCTATTTCTGGAAACTCAAATGGCTTTGTATTGCCATATATTTAGCAATACTGCAAATATCATCAAAGTTCATAATGAGCAGTGAAAACTTCCTCAGGGGACTGATGAAAAATTATGGCTAATAATAGAAAGCTACCTTGTACACACAGCACAAATTGTCTAATTAGTTCTGAAAATGATTAGATTTATTGATTGCAAATGTGAAGTGTCCCAATAAAAATTGTGAATTTGAGCTAATCTACTTGTGAAGTTCTACTTACTTCTATTACTGTAAAGAAGCATAATTTGCCTAACCCCGTTCATTAATCCACCCACATTAGAGCCAGATCAAAAGTCAGTGGCTTTAGAATCTGCATCACTGAACAATAATGCTATTACATTTGCTGGATAGAGGTGGTAGAGGTGACAAAATAAACTTAAATGTGGCTAGCTCCTTTAATTAAAAGCAGGCTGTGTTAAAGGCCAACATCAGCTTTGGGACGGGTAGAGCAGGGTATAGTTTCAGGGCACAGGAAAGGCAAACAGCTGTCTGACAGCTTACAGTTGGAAGGCTCATTTCATGCTCAGATTAATATAAATTAAATGGAAGTTGTCGAGATGCATTTACCGTGAAGCGCAGGAGATCAGTTTAGGCAGGTGTTCATAAGCTCCAATGTGCGTTTCATTTGTTTCTGTGGGTACAGTAATTTGAATTTACTCTCAATGGCACATTCCCAGGAACACAGTACTGTCTGTATTCAAGAGTGGGCTTTTATTTACAGGGAATTGGAGCTCAAACCCTGAGCAACCTTTATAGATCAGATCCTACTAAATTCACAAATCTATAGCCTCGGTAATACCTCATTAAATCTAATTCTTGGGTGTGAAACTTTCCAACACCTAATCTATTCCAGCCGGCTGCAGAATTAACCAGTTTTTCTCGCCAAACCAAGCTTCTCTGTTCTCCAGTTGCCTTGGCTGAGTGCCCGGCCGTTAAGAGTACAAAGACAAGCAGCCTTCCTCTTTGTTTTTCCTCAGCGGTTTTTACAACAGTAATTATGCTCTGCAGCTGGTAATGTTGTGCAGTTCTGAAGTCAAATGAATTATGATTTTGCCTTACAAAACCATACATGTGCAATTTAGCATGTGCAATAATTTAGAACAAAACTAAATATAACCCTAAATGGTGCTGTTATCAAAGACAATGTATAACGGGGTCCAATTTCTACATGGGCTTTGCCATACCCCTCCCCCTATTAACTGTATAACCACTGGGCAAACAGATGATTGACAGTTTAAGAATATTGGCAGATTTCCTAATGCAAATACAGGCACACGACTGTAAAACCCAATTAGGATTCCCAGTTTCTTCCCAAAGCTTTATCTTGATTATTTTAATCCTTCAGGAATAAACAGACCTCATCAGTTTTGCTGCAAATATTTATTCAGAAAGTTAACATTTACAAAAGGCAACATCATTTCAACCATCGTTTGAAGATCATGGCCTGAATTGAAAATTATTGCTGCCCCAAAGCATTTTTATCAGGCAATCAGTCCATAAGCTACATACGCTCATAGCGAAGCCGATTGTGATTAAAAATAAGATATTCCACAAACCAAACTGTAAAAATATACTCCTCAGCTGCATTCTTGATTTACACCCAAACAGGCTGTATCCTATCCTTCCCCCATCCTCAGTTCACACCTGAAGACCTTCCTCTTCGACGTGCCTACGGTTCCCGCTTCCCCTCCCCGTCCTGGCGACATGGCCCCTCCACTGTCAAGCGCTCTGGACGTCACCCTGCGTGAGGGGCGTTATATAAGTGCAAGTTGGGTTGTTGTACCCACTCTGTCACCAGTACTATACTGTCAAATAACGCAGTGCAAGAGGTTTAGCTCAGGCGGGCTAGTAGGGGGGGGTGTATTGCGAATTCACAATGCACTTTGCTTCTCTTGCTAATACATGGCCAGCTTGGGGCTGATCAGGCAGACACCAACATCAATCCCTGCGTGCAGCACCTAGTAATGTTGTGAAAAGCCAGGGAGGTGAGGTTGCATATCTTTGACACAATTAACTTGTATGATTTTTGTTCCCCCCAGAATGCTTTACAGGTTAAAAGGCCAATCTTTCCCCATCCCCTCCGCCCCCCATATTGCTATTGCGTTGCAATGCTTCACTGATTTTTAAACTGTAAGCAGTTTATTTCGCCCCAAGGACTTCCTATATACAAACCGGCTGCTAAAGGTTAGGCCATGGCATCACCACCCGTCTACATTCCAAGTAGCTCAGCAAAAGGCACACTGAGATGCTTACTGAGCAACCTTCAGTGACTTTGTAAGTACTGGACTACAAGTTTGAATTCAGTCAACTCATCCTGCTTGCTTATTTGACATTATAAAAAATGTTATAATATAATAATAATCCTTGCATTTGATATAGCGCTTTTCACGTCTTCTAGATGTCTCAAAGCGCTTCACAGAATATGCTGTAAAGTGAATTGACTGTATATTTGTGGGCGAATGTTAGTGGGCACAAGAGGTTAGAATGGCTCAATGATACAAAAAAAAGGCTAACAGTGCAGATTGTTACTGCTCTGGAGTTAAAGACCAATGGTACAGTCGTCTGAAAATGACGTAGTTTGTGGCACCTGTGTCATCCCCAAAGGGGAAATTGCCATCGTCTGCACAATGGCAAAATAGCCAACCCTTAAAATTGTTCAATTCCTACGTTTATTTGAAAAACACATGCAAGTAACACAGTGAGCGCGATATGCACGTGTTGCAATAGAATCTCGACAACAGACATAAATACGATGTGGCAACGGGCACTATTTATAATTTTCCCATCTGAAAAACCAGCTTCGCAAAGTGTATGTTTTGCAAAGTGATTTTGCGGGAGTTTTTTTTTCAGACTCAGTTCAGCTAATTCCAAATACATGGGGTTTACCCAAGTGACACTGGCCATTGAGAATGGTCACGGTTTGTTACCTGTGTGTCCTGGTAATGGCGAATGTGGTCGCGGTAGAGTCGGTGAAGTGCTCGATGTCACAATCAGGCTCTTCCTATTACTTGTACGACAGCTGAAATACAAAAGAGGAGGACGGTTTATAACAATCAAAGCGACTGTTTCCTTTTCCCAAACCCAACGCAGTGCTTCGTTCATCCGCAAAATAATAGTCACTTCTTCGTTCTCCAGTTCAATTTAACAAACGTCTGGTACACAATGAACACCTACTAGAATCAGTCCTTGGCAGAATGGAGTTTATGCCGAACCAAGTGGGCATCAGTGTGTGCCCAGAGCTGCCAAGTGAGCAGAGATGCTTCACACACGGTGCAGGAACAAAAGGTGAAATGGATAATCCTGGAGACTCATCTTAATCTTTTATACTGTGACAAATGGCTTACATTTAGATTCACAGCAAGATCAAAGGTTGCCTGAAGGTTCTAGTCAGACTGTGGCAAGAAACAAACAATACATCAACTAATATGGATAAAAACGCAAAATACTGCAGATGCTGGAAATCTGAAAGTAATATAGATAGTTTGTGAAGCACCGTCACCTGGTATTTAGCTTTTATTGGCTAATTAAGATCGTACCGCATTGGATAATCCCAAAACGAGCATCAAAGGATTTTTCATTTTCAAACACGCATCCCATTTGCATTGATAATTGGTGGCTGAGGTCAACGCACTGTAAATGTAATACTTCTGCTGCTGCTTTGCATATGTAAAGTTCATCTGAATATCATTATAATGCACTAAAATTCTGAGAGCTATTAACGCATTGGCCTTTGCCATACTAGCCACTACAGAAGCATTTGTACAAGACTCACTACAATTATAATTTGTACAATTATAAGTATGCTACTGGAATTTTATAAATCTTAGTTAACGCACAATAAAGTCATCATCAGCCTACAGTGCTAGTTGGCTGCAAAACTTAAGACTGATATTTCTTTCTTCCTTTGTAAACTGAACTGTTTAGATTCTACTGTAAATGTCAGTCCATTCTTTTACGGGCATATGAATAGGCATCTTCTCATAAAAGCAGTCCAAGAGGCTAAATTAGGCAGTGCTATAAATGTGTTTAATCATATCTGAATTTCACAAAACTTTACCTTCGCACATAGGGCAGAAAAAGGAAGGATAGCAGGGCCCTCTCTCCACTTTAAGAGTTCTTGAAGTTAAGCAGAGCACAGACTGTCTATATTACTGAAAGAGTTTGATAATATTCAGGTGTGATTGTGGAGTCCTGTAGCTCAGTGGTTAGAGCACTCGCTTTGCAAGTGAGAGACCTGAGTTCAATTCCAGACAGGGCGAAACCTTGGGCAAGTTTCCTTACTCCACACGCCTAATAATAATCCCTCCAAAAACAAAAACAATAATAAATTGGTCATTTTCAATCTACGACTGTTTGTGGGACATTGCTGTGCGCAATTGGCTGCCGCGTTCGCCCACAAATATACAGTCAATTCACTTTACAGTCTATTCTGTGAAGCGCTTTGGGACGTCCTCCCGACGTGAAAAGCGCTATATCAAATGCAAGGATTATTATTATTATTATTATTATTATTATTAGTGACCAATCGCTGTGTTTAGCACAGGGCTCATTTTCATTCTTTTCCATAAAATGGATTCCGAATGACAAACAATAGTTCAGGCAAAGCAAATCACTCTCCAAAGCCGAGACAGACGCAACTCTTAGTCTTTGCTGTTCTGGAGTGAGTCCAGAAAAAGAGCAGTTTACAGAGCCGTAATGGCACAAGAGTGTTGCCGTAGCAGCAGCGTTTCTACATCCTTGAACATCTGCAAGACATGAAGAGAAACCCGACTGCTGCACACAAGTCTTCCCTTGATCTACAGCATATTGCTATTGAAAAGATCACATAAGCCTCGCTGCTGTCTGCTGACGCATTGTATACCTCATTACTTAAATTGTGCTATAGTGACTATGCGTTTCATTCACAAATTACAGTCACTATACTTTACAGTATATTCTGTGAAGCGCTGTGAGACGTCTCCAACGATGTGATAAGGCGCTATATCAAACGCAAGGATTATTATTATTATTGCAACAATACTGATTCCCTTCTCCACCAGATAAACATGAGCCTTTAAACTGAACAAAAGGTTAACAGTAAACATATCTAAACTGAGAGCACTAAAAAAGCATCCTCTGTTAAGGAATTTCTACCCAAATACTGAGTATTAAGAGGCTGGGTAAAAAGTCAGCAATCTTATATACATTTCTGGACAGTGAAGAATTTTATCACTGGAGAAATCTAGAGACGGTTGTAGAAGGTCACCTATCACTGGTTGCTTGTCTGGGTCACAAATATAAATAATCAGATAGTGTTGTTCTAATCTCTAGTCGCAAGACATGAGTGAACACCGAAAGTGCTCCTTATCAGACATTAAAAGGTTGAATGAGTGAAGGATTGAGAAGCCACTGGTAGAGGACATTCTTCTGAGGATAGGGGTTATGTTGCCTTACTGGGACATTGCCAAGGTTGTCTGGTTCTTCCGCTGACTCCACCACATCTAATGCACAAATGATTCATTTTACCAGTCTCAAATGCACCACAAATGGACCCAAATTTTTGAAATAAAATATTTTCATCATTCGGACCACATTTAAAAGGAGAAAAAAATATGCAAGTTAGCAAAAAAAAGAATAGCTACAATTCTTCCTTTCCAGTTATGTCACCATTATTCTCTCTATTTCCTTTGCTGAATCAGGTACTTCTGCTTTACCTGATGAACCTACTCTACCTCCCCGCGGCTTTACCAACTGCGTTCCATCATAGCTGAAGGGGTGAAAAAGAAACCTCCGATTTCCCCCCTCCCTCTCAGACCTCTACCGCACACCACTTCACAATCAATACTGGAAATTGTACTGCGAGGGAAGTCGAGAGTGCTAAACTCAGATGCTTTTTATTTATTTACAAAATTATAGATTGCACCTGCATTTCAGCCAGTCAGTCCCCAGTTCAGATCACAAGCAGCGACAGACAATAGTAAGAATCACAGTGCAGGACCGTTAGAAGCTGACGAGTCTCTCCTTTGAACATCTGTTTATTTCAGTTGATGAATTATTACTCTTTCCAATATATATTGTCAATGTCTGAGGTTGTTCGGGGGTGTCTGTATTTAATTCACTTTGCATGAGCAGTAAGTGAGCAACAGTGCAAATATCAATAGTCACTGGGTGCCACTCCATTGATGCACAATGACCTTGCACAAAGTTAGGCAGCATTACTAGAACTTTATTGAAAAATAATCTGTACTTGTTTTTAATACAAAATGGAAATATGAATATATGTGCAATTTTGTGGGAAAGGAGTAGGTCAACAAAACCAAACCAGAAAAACAACAACATTACATTCGTATAGCGCCTTTCACGTCAGGAGGACGTCCCAAGCCACTGGACAGTCAGTGTTTTGGACCCGAGCTGGGGGTCGGGGAGGGTGGAGGGTGATCGAAAAGGAGGGTCTTGAGATGGCTCTTGAGGGGGGAAAGGGAGGGGGTGAGGCGGAGGGACTGCGGGATGGAGTTCCAGAGGGTGGAGCCAGAGTTGCTGCTTTTCATAGTGTTATCTCTGCTATATTTATCCATCCTATGTATACACTATCAGGATTCTCGTGATAAATACACAAGTTAAAAAGCAAAATTAGTCTTCACTAAGGACATTAAGGAAATTCATTTTTAATGGGCGCTAGATATGTTATTGGAGTTCATGTTTGAACAGGAAGCATAACAAACTAAGAAATTTTCATTTAATTCTTTCAATTCAGGTGAAAAACAGCTTTCTCTAATGCAATTGATTAGAACCGTAATGTAGATGACAACCTCAACATAAACAGGTTAACGTAACATTACTTCTGCTTCAACATACAGCAAACAAATTGAAAAAATACTGAAATATTATCTAAATAATTACCTTCTATTCTGAGCATTATATAAACTGAGTCTACAGCATTGTGTATGCACTGCTGAGCACAATTGGCTGCCGCGTTTCGCCCACAATATGCAGTCAATTCACTTTACAGTATATTCGGTGAAGCGCTTTGAGACGTCTCGAAGATGTGATAAGGCGCCTTATCACATGCAAGGATTATTATTATTATCACTTTTAATGGGAACAGTTGAATGGAGTCACACCTTTGAAAGTAGTTTTTTGTAGCTCTTGAAAGAGCTTACAGAAAGCCAGGTTCAAATTGAAGGCTGTATGTAAGAACTTGCTAAATTGTGGATGCTTTGAAATGCCAAAAGACTAAAATCTAGACCCAGGTGGAATTTCTCCACATACTTCTTCCTGATAAGTGGATAGTAAGATTGGCAGCTTTACAGCTCTATTTTTCTAATCTTTGCTGTTTCAGTCCTCAAAGGGTTAGACTTTTCCTCCCAATTTGCTCGGTCACATGTGTCTCAGTCCTCGAAAATAAATTGCTTCCATTTCTGTACCTACTGTCGGCATCGTATGGCCTGAACAATGCTCCTTAATTCTAATTTGAATCGAGCAACCCCAACTGTACCAGTGTGATCTTTCATTTCCCACATCTGTAATCCTGTAGTACCTCTGTGTAAATGAGCCAATTTAATGCTAATTAATGCAGATTGATCGACAGTTTCTATGTGCTGGACAAGTGCCAAACTAAGATCTGGGAACCCAAATTCATTTATCCGGGACCCACCCTTACAGCTGGTGAAGATACTATCAGTCATTCTATCAGTCTGGGCCACGTCAAACCTAGATCCAGAAAAACAAGCGCAATCAGTCCCTTAAACTTTCCACTTTAATAATGAATAAAATGGATACTGTATAAGTACAAGAATCCTTAACAGTCACAATTAACAGTTAACACAAAATACTAGCACAAGGACAATCCAAATCTAATTGCAGTACAAACAAACATCTTCGTATATTCAGTTTATACAAATATATTCAGTTAATTTTAATCTATCAATGTCAAGTAAATATCAAAGTAATCATTTTTAACTGGTGGAAAAAATGAACTAAAATGTTGAAGAATTGAAACCCTTCTTCCTGAAACTGGGAGTGACTCAATTTGTAAATATTAAATACTGCAGCGGATTAACGACAAGTTAAAATGTTAATGAGAGGATAAATTCATCAACACCTTTTCAGTGAATCTGCCTTTTCCTGGAACATTTAATTCTGAATAAATGAATACGCTTAAAATTAAACATTGATGATTAAGATCCTTGATAATACTAATGCAGTGCTGTGCCTTTCTCCTTGGTAGACAATATATTCAGACAAGAGACAAAAATAGCCCCAATCTCTTGAACCAATTTTTCTCAACCTTCTGACATTCTGAGATACAACTGTAAAATATAAAATAGCTAGAAAAAATATTTCTAATAATGTCATTGTAATTCTAAAGTAGAATATTTCTTAGTTCACTATAAATTATTTGAACAAAATACTGTAGCAACCACACTGTAATAACTACCAACGACAACAAAACCTTGTAATAACCTTGAAATCGATCATGAGACCTGATCTAACAGTCCCCTGAATCTATCTTTTATATATATTTGATGTAGATCTGTCTTTTGCTGTTACAATGCTCTGCTGGAAGGCTAAGCAGAGATAGGCATTTCTCATTTATTCACTGCTAGAATCTAGTAAGCCTAGCAATTGAAGCCTCAAAGATTTGTGAATCAACTTCAGTTGCTTTGGTTTCGACTTCAGTCCACTGCCTAACACCGGTATAGGCTTATTCAATTGAAAGAAGTCAGTTGCATGCTGTAAAGGAACTCTATAAAAATCCATACTCTATTTACTGTGTCACACTAGAGTAATGGCTCTCTGCTTCAAGTGGTATTATTCCCGACTCTCTCTCCAATCCCCTTATCTCGACACTGAAACAGTTACTCAGGTTCCAACCTTTGTGTTTCAGTGCATATTCAGCACCGTCCTGATCCTCTGTGAAGCTGCAGGACTGATACCTCTTTGACTGATATGGCAGTGCAATTAACGATCCCTTTTCATTTTTCAAAAGGCCACTGCAGTCTCTTTAAATCGTTAAATGAGAGTGGCCCAATGTATTCGTGTCAAGTCAACTGTTGCCACAAAATAATTGACATAGATGAACATTCACTATTCTCCAAATGGCAAGTTTCTAATTTTGAACATGTCATTTGAACACCGCAAAAATTGAAAGTGATCTGCGAGTACGTCTGCTCTTCCTCGGTGTAATAATAAGAATAATGTGGAGAATCTGTCACACAGTACACATTTATGCATTTGACTACTCAGAAAATTCCCTGTTGCCGTTGCCCCTTCAGAACAGAATACCAACAAGAGGTAAAGCTGGTCAAATAAAATAATAATAACTTTTTAAATAGTTTAGTAAATTAAATTGTTACTATTTTCATGATAAATATTACAGAATCTCGATTTCCAGTATTGTTGATTCATCATAAAACCGTAAGGTCAACGGTCTGTCACAGTAAGGGATTTGACATAACTGTTAGTTTGGTCAGTCAAAGCTTCCGAGCGCCTGTTCTTGCTCCGATGCTATTGTCATGGCAGAAGAAGAAATTGACCATTGACAGGGTCATTACCTCTCCAATCTGATGCAACACAACAGTCACTTCCATGGCCAGTTGTTAGCAAGCTATCACGGTCAATTCTCCACAGCAAATGCTGTCTGTCTGTCTGTATCAATCAATCAATCAATCAATCAATCAATCAATCAATCAATCAATAAATGGTCAACAATTCAGAGAGTCAGGGCTAACCCAACTGCAGGCAACAGTAATTTGCACCTGAACACAAGACAAGTCGAAAAAAAACAAAAATCCCATATTTCTCCACAATAGTCTCTTGAGAAATTAGATCAGCCGTTTCACAATGTGTGAACATTGCTTACTACCATTTAACTGCGGTGGGAAATTGCCATTTTCAAAGTACATTGAGTTTTGTTGTTAAAAGTACTCAAGTGAATGATTCAACTTTTCTTTAAAACAAAAGGTTTGTTTTTTTTCATTAGGGAAAACAGTGCTCGAATCGGCCAGTCTCAACTCTCGATTGGCAAGCAGATGAATTAAAATCAGTCACTAATCTTGAGTGATGCCGGGATGAGGAACATCTCCAAACCAAAATTCTGTTCAAGTTGATCAGAATTTATGGATTAAATAAACTTCAGACAAATCAACAGACACGGGAAGAATGAAATGCAAGCATGCAAGTTACGATCATTTGAAATGCTTTCAATTCTAAACGGGGACCTGATGTTGAAGATACCCATTTAATACACCATTTACATCAGCCTGCAAACTATTAGTGATGACAGATTAGATCCAGACACCATAAATTAACGGCTGAATTGAAAATTGGAATAAGAGGACGAGCCGTGCCTCTGGCTCCCAGAACTTGGGAGACAGAAATTTTGACAATAGAATTTTATTTTATGAAGGAAATTATGTTCAGTTAGATTGGCAGTGATGGAACTATTCTAATTAACTTTAGTTTTATCTTCATTTCCTCAGAGTTTATTCCCTTTAATACGATTTTTTTTACTTCCCATCTTTTGCTCTTGAAGATCTTTGCTTTTCTCTTTCGGTTTTGTTCTAATCTTTTTCAGTTATCTCCAGGCTCTCCTTTTTCTAACATTCACTTATTCGGTTACATTTCTCTCCCTCGCAGCAAGCTACCTGCTGACCTAGTTTTTTTTATTGATCCGTGTGTCTGCCACTATCAGCGTTTCACTCTTAACTCAATCAGTTTTGTTTGCCTCATTGCATCTGCTTCTATTTGATCTAAAATAAAAATACTCCACTCAATGTCCTCAGTGAATTCATATTCAAACATCGAAAATGACTGCAGCAAAGATGTCACAGCTCTGCTCCCATCACCAGCGTCCATTATATTGCAAAAGACTCATCAAAGGTCTATTTTAGAAATGTGAAACAACATTGGAATGGGATTTGAATGAGACCTAACTTTAACTCTCCAAAAGTGACATTACAGAATCCAGTGTCTCAAAGCTGACAGTAATTAGCTTTCATGCTCTAATTAACTTGAAGCTCTTGATACGATAGAATGAACTGTAAACCGGATGAGAGTCAGTACATCACAAAGATAGCAGACATGATCACTGATACATTTCAAGGGAATCAACAACATTCCTTATTTGCAGAAACACTTTCCTTTGGTCGCATGAATTTAATATGCATTTGGTTATGTTAATTAGCTCTGAGCTGGATGGGTTCGAAGCAATTAAAAATTCACCGTTTGATAGCTGAATGCATAATACATCACCGGATTGTGGAACGGCTTTAGGAGACCTAGTGGGGTTTAAAGAAAAGCCATTATATCAATTTGAGGATAATTGGTCCAGGATTTGGGCAACTCACTCCACTGTTACAATACAATTTTATTTTCAGTTTTCCACTTCTTCCTTTTTACATTCTGATTTTGGCCTTTTAAAAAAATTAAAATTCTCCCAATTTATATTCTTTATTCTGGGTTCACATCAAATCCTCCTTTGAAGCCTAAAGATGCCGTGTAACTCTCAATTCTTTGTACTGCACAATCCTGTCATGAATATCACACACACTGAAACGCATCTTCATTCAAGCCACTGGTTAGGCTGTGTGTGTAGCAACTGAGCTCAGGGCATCAGTTAGATGTTTTGCTTCCGTACCACACAGAAGTGCATAAAAAATTGCAATTTTTAAAAATTTGCTAATGTGTTTTTCCTTCTCAAAACGTCTTCTTTTTCTGAAGACTATGACTCCTGTAGCATTGCTCGAATTGTATCTCAACCAAAGCTATTCACCTATCAGCCAGGCATCAATGGGCCACTCAATCGTCAAGAGCTCCATACTTGAGCCTGGGTCTGTCCCTAAGCATATTTTCGGGGGGTTTTCAAGATACGTATTAGAAACATTTCCTAGATTCAATAAGCCAAAGGACCTTCTCCGTCCTCTTATCATCACGAGCCAAAATCCATTTTCCTCAAACAACTTTTCTCCTCACCTTAAGGCACTGATTCAGACTGTATTTTGCCCAAGTGTCTATTCTTCATATATAACGTGGGGCGGGTCTGGCCGGGTGGGGGGGATGTGGAACACCTGCTGAGCGGAGGGAGCTTAACTGAATTCAGTTCATCAAAAGTATGTGGCAAACACTTACAAAACGCTGCCCTCAAATTGATTCTGGTAGAACAGTTGTCCATTTGTTTTTAAAAAAATGAAGTTTAATAGTTTGGAATACTATGGTGTCAATTCTAAATGAAAACAAAGTTAAACACCTTTCTGGTGGGACTCTTTAAATAAAATGAGTAGAACGCTGATCGCTTACTTTTATCTTATCTCAATAAAAATCTGACTTATTCGAGGCTTTTCAGATTTCAAGTAAAAGTCTTGAAAGTCGAGTCTGTTCGGGGGTAGGGGGGTGAACGATGGCGATGTCGAAGAGGCTTTGCTCACTACAGTGGAATCCCATTATAACATGGGTTATAAAGGACTTGTACACTTATTGACCAAAATATCTCAAATGCACACAGAAATCTGTCTGGTTTGCCTCCAAATGCTTGCCAGCTTCTCATGGACTAAAAAACATGGCTGATCTCCAGGTCAGGAGTTCACTGCCAACAGAACTTTGACCATATTTTAGTGCCTTGGAGTCAGCTGGCTTTCTGCACTTATTCCAAATCAATACAGCGATCAGGCCCCTTGATAACAATGCTTGGGATTTTATGGATCTCAACTACCGTGTTAGATCATAGCTCTACTATACTACTGATATGATGAGCTGCTATAAACCAAAACAAACATTTCAGACCAGCCTGCAGGACAGATGCTCAAATTCCTCTTTGAAAGGTTCACCAAACAATATAGGCGAGTGTCTGTCGTTGACAAACACGTAAAATGGCAAATCGGCTGAGATGCTGTTGGCAGTCAGGTTGGAATCCAGCTCGGAATAATGGAGTGAAAATTTCCACCGGCCACAAAGATCCAAAGGTAAAGCAAGCCGGAAGTAAACCAACTGAGGCGCACAAAAACAATTTATAATTCGGAACAAGGGAGCAATCTCCAGTGGCTACAAGGATGGCTACAGTGAGAATGGAAAATGTCATAGCAGGAGGGGAGGCAGGTGGTGTTTTTTTTAGGCTGGCTTGAAGTCACATTGCCGATAAATAATAGAGGGATCTTTAATCTGTATCCGCTCTTAAGTGTAGTGACAAAAAACAGTCACTACACTTGACATTATTTACCTCTGAGTAAATAGCTCGGAAGCACTCTGAGATACGACCTTGTGTGGAGGGCACTGTATACGTGCACAAGTTGTTGTTGTTACCTGTGAAACGCTTTGAGACATTTAGACGTGAATAGGCACTATGAAAATGCAAGTTTTTTCTTTCAACAACAACAACTACAGCGCCGTTTATGTTGGGAGGACTTCCCAGGGCGCTGGACAGTCAGGGATTCGGGGGCTGGAGAGTGCTTGATGTTGCATTTCCAATATGAAAATGTCTCCCAACATTGAGAAGCCTTACCTTGATAAGCACAAAAAAAGACAGCTGTTACTTAAATTTTGTTTGTAAATCCCGATACTTACCAACTTAATAACACAAAACTTAAAAGCATAATGGGGAGAACTAGCATAATTCATTGTGCGTACTGTCCATATGTCAGTTACTGACAAGTCAGTCTGTGGCTTTGCATTATTAATAGACAATATTTGGAAAAGAACAGTGTCGTTATTGAAGGGGAAAGGAACAGGAAAACACCACATCTGTTCAGCACGAGAAACAGACTCCAACTCCTAAGATGGATAAGATAAAACAGAAATGAAGGAGGCAAAAAACAGATTTTTCTTATAAAAACGACTCAAGCTTTTTTAAAAAAAAGTATCTAATCTACCTCTGCCTTCCATTCCAGTATAAATAAAAGATGCAGAGTTGTAAAGGGTGCGTGAATACAAGATGGAGATACTGGCCTGCCAATTGAACTGCAACAGCACTGTTTTTGTTGTTGTTTAAATCGGGATTGCTAGCACAAGATTGCAGCACGAGACGCTGGCAAGTGGGACTGACCCAAGTCCAGGCGCACAAAAAAAAAAATCACAAGATTATTGTACCTTTCTCCTACTCGGTTTTGGAAAGGTGAACCTTTCTTTCATTTATCTTGCTGCATTCACCAAAACAGCTCGGCTGATCGCCGTATAATGGCACAGTGCCCAGCACTCGAGGCTGCAAAACAAGGCACTCGGCACGACATTCATCTCCTGTACCCTTCACCTGCTCGGGTAAACTGAAATATTTCATTCACTCACAATTCCTCCCGTTACAGATACACTCGACGTGCGGCAGATTATCAGATGTTATTCGCTCTCTTCACCAGTTGATTATTTCTGATCTGCACAAGCAGTCCCATTTCTCAAAGCTCTTTTTTATTAATAAATTTAAAAAAAGCATTTGAAAAAAAATCCTATCTTGTTTACATTTTACGAAGGCGAACCCGGTCTCTTCTGTAACGTACACACTGGATTTTGATTGATCGGGGAGTAAAGAGAGAGCGCGCGCAGCAGTTACATTACACCTTTTGGCAGGAGGCTTTAAATATGACACGATTACAGCAGAACGGAGTTTAAAAACACAGTACCTCTTAGAGCGACGCAGCATGCTGGTGTCCGGCATGGAAAAATTGGAGAGCACCGTCCAGAAGGAGTCAGACATGATCCTTTATACATGTCATGGCTGCAGTATACAGCACGCTCTAACCACTAAGAAGAGCTCAGCTATTCCCTCCAGACCATTAGGCTATTCCATTAAGGTTTGCCAGGAAGGCAGAGTGCCAGTGCTGTCTGCTCTGCTGTCTGTTGATTACGCCTGCGTCCCGCTGTGTGTGTGTGTGTGTGTGTGCGCAGGTGATGGAAATTCAAACCAGAATAGCTGTGGTTTCAAAAGCCACTGCACCACAAGCAAGTCATTCAAGTCTAGAGGATCAATTGCTCCCACATTAACCACCTACGGATCACTTTTTCTTTCATCTCTCCTGTTTTATAGATCGCGCTTGTATTCTCAACAAGTCACACTACATCACATAACCATGGTTACCTCTGAAATAACATTCTACAAAATACAATAGTATGATCTGACTAAATGAGGCTGCTGTCCTGTCATTTCCCTGTTAGTTTTTGAGGTGGGGACATGACAGCACAGATGAAAATACAGTACAATCAGATCGCTCTTTATTAGCTACTACGTTCATTTTACATACTTCAATTTCAGCAGTTTGGCTCCTTTTGTGGTCTTGAAGAAATGCACTTCTTAGTAATAATAAATGATAATCCTTGCATTTGATGCAGCGCCTTATCCCGACTTCTAGAGGTCTCAAAGCGCTTCACGGAATATACTGTAAAGTGAATTGACTGTATATTTTGTGGGCAAAACGCGGCAGCCAATTGCGCACAGCGGCGTCCCACAAACAGTCGTGGTGTGAGTGACCAAATTATTATTGTTTCGGGGGGGGGGGTTTCTTGAGGGATTATTATCAGGCGTGTGGAGTAAGGAAACTTGCCCAAGGTTTCGCCCTGATCTGCCGGGAATCGAACCCAGGTCTCTCGCTTGCGAGGTGAGTGCTTTAACCACTGAGCTACAGAATTCCATTTTGTACCAATACGGAACCACAGACCTTCAGAGAAATAAAGAGGAATGATCTCGGCAACTGGCGTGAAATGATTTGGCAGATGAGGTCAATAAACTGGGAAGTCCTACACAGAGTGCAATTCCTAATATTGTCCAGCATTAAGCCCTTCCGATCATCACATAACATTTTTTTGGGGTTAAAAAAATATTGTTGCATGTTTTCAAAGCAAAGGGGCACAGTGCATTAAATGGTAGTTACAACTCAATGAAGGCAGCCAATAATGTTAATGAATATGTGGAAACACAGTGACGAAGTAAAGCAAATCCTTTGTGAAATGGCAGTACGGTTACATTTGCAGGAGAATTCAAGAACCCCAGTCCTCGTCTCTTATAGATTTAATGCGAAAACCAAACCACCCTGTACCATGCCAACACATGAAAATGGTCGATCCCATGACATTCTGACAGCTGTGGTAAACAAGTGCTTATGCATCAGCTGAACGTTGACTGGTAATTTACTACTTAAAGCTGCAGTGCCCCACAATTAAACCTGCTTGGATGTGCAATCAAGACAGCTTACACGTGAAAAAAGGTTGTGTTCTCAGCTTGATCGGTGGTGTAAAGACAAATTCATCAGATGTGAGAGATCGTGAGGATTTGTGCACTTGTGCTCATGTATGTGCTGAACGCAGCAAATCATGAAAACGGCTGGAACTGAGAAACAGAAAGTCTCCGATGTGTCAGGGCAAACAAACATGCAATGTTAAGTAGTTAGCACTCTGTGGGAGATTCCATCAATCTATGTCAGCTGGTACACAACCGAGAATACCGTTGGTCTCCATAGAGAAGCTCTGTCAAGGTCACTATGCGGACATATTTCGGAGCACACCTTACACTTTCTCTTCCCCTACATATGAAAAACAATACCCAGTAGGACCATTTTATATACTTACCTAAGGTTAGCAATCAAAATAACATCTGAAAGACTCATGGTACTCATTTGATGTAGCAATTTCCCAAAATGTCTCCCTCTCTGATACTGACAAGAGCTTCATGCTGGGAGATAGTTGGCTCCAAGGCACTGGCTGACCTTTGATTCCTCAACCCAGTGTTAGCCTCATGTCTAACCCTGGAAAATCAAGTGGTTTGACCGGAGGAAGACAGAAGCAAGTCACCCGAGCCACATCATTAAACGCTTTCCACTAATCATTACAAGATAATTATTGCATTCCTAACTTTAGGGGCACAGGCATGAATTATAGTGCCCCTTTGTACCTCTTTGTGTTGACCAAGTCTGGGACATTTGGATCCAATACATCCATACCAGCAATGCATTTGTACAATTGACCATTGAAGCAGCATAAACTTGATACAGTTAAACCAGAAGTGTCACTTTTACCTTTATATAATGGTTCCGCAGACAGAACCAATATATTCTTTAAACAGAGTCAGATTTAAGAGCACTCCTATTTGACTACACAACTTCCGCAATCGATGTTATCTGTTCCCTCTTGTGGAACTTATCATTCCCTAGACACCAAATTAAATATTTATGGTACTGCTAAACACTCCTTTGTCCGTTATGCCTCAAGACATTTTTTTCAACAAGTTCCTCAAAACAAAATGAACACCAGCACCGTTTCAGGGCCTGAAGGTACAAGTCACCCCCCTACCACCTGATGATTCAGTCAGCAAAACAAGTTTTAGTTAAACTATTCAAATGTACTTCTCAAAATATGCCTGACGTCAAAACAATGTAGTGACCAGAACTTTAACTACAAAGTAGTCCCTCCTGATAATGTTTTTAAGAAGCATTGTTTTCCCTTGCTCGTGGAAAAGTGTTAGTGCAGGACGTTGCTCAGCTGATGTTCCTCTATCCAGTAACAAGACCAGCGTCCTTTTACACCCTGGATACAAATCACACAAAGGACAACAAAGGAGAAAGGTATAAGGCCACTCAAGCCTGTCCTGTTGCTTGCTCCTCTGCAACTTTTCAACCAATTAGCGAACGACACCAATCCCATTCCCTGCTCTTTCCCCATATCCTTTCATATACTTCTAGAAATACTAATGCGATGTAGATGCATCTATGGTATCAGCCTCAATAGCTACTTGTAGTAAAGCATTCTGTGTTCAAATATTTCACTGTTTGCAAAGATATTTCCTCTAACCTACTCCCTTCGCTCTTCCAGTTACAATCTTTCGCATGTTTGACATTTGATCAAAACAGTTCCGCACTGGCCAAATCCTGACATTTCTCCATTGAATCACAGTCGTGTATTTGCCTGTGTCCAGAAACCCTCCTCGACTGCCCCTATAGTTAAAATCAGACGATGGTCAAAACTTGAAATGGTGAGTGTTTGTGAAGCAGGGATCCAGGAGAAAACAGGTTTCTTTAATCTATATATTTTTTCCTCTATTGGGAAAAAAAAGCAGATGAAGGTTGAGGAGTTGTTCTGCCGCCTGGTGTGCAGTACACACTGATAAATTCTGATCAACCATTTTTCAATCAAAAGCTAGGTCAGTTACTCCGCGTCAACAAATATGGATCAGAAAGAGATTCCACTGCACCATTCGCACACAACTAGGAGTGTGCAACATAAAATAAAATGGGAAGTATAAAAGGCAATCTGGCCAGACTTGCTTCTCAATGTCTTCTATTAACATAGGCTTAAGAAGCAACTCCTCTTCTGGTCCTCTCAGCCCAGACTGAATCATCAAAATACGAGAATGAGAAAAATGCAAATACATTTCTGTAAAAATAAAAAGCTTTTAAATAGGTGACGAGGTTCCTGCGGGTTAGCCAGGCGCATTTCTGCTTCCCAATAGGAGTTGCTATTTGTGATTCAGAGCCACCATTAGCAAATGCAGGTTGCGAATCCTGCTTTTTCAACCCAATGATATTGAAAATTGAATACTTTATCCAAGGTACACAACAAGCAAATAGGGGACCTCCCACGATGACTGGCCCAATGTGCCACTTAGAGGTAGCAGAGCACTTAAAGTACCATTGAAGCACAAGTGTATGTTATTGGATAAGTTGGAACCAAGGCACCATTAAGTGTCTCATTCCGAAGCCCAGATGTTACTTTAAAGAGCCATAATCATTTCTGATTCCTCTGGGATACATCAAATAATCAATCTGCAAAATCCTGGAACCAATGCTGCCAATTCTCAGCAATTGTAAGGTACAAACTCTGAATCGTTTTGTTAAATGAAGTATCAAACACTGATTTCAGATCCTCAGAAAGGATTAAACAATTACTTAAATCCTCAGAAAAAAATTGCTTCAACTGAATTAACAGACGTTTGGGAAAGAAAAGTCACCCCCAAATCAACTAACTCTGCTGGAAACAAAGTCACCGGCTTTTTTTNAAAAAAGGACACAAAAGCTGAAAGCTACTTCAACAATTTCTGCTGAGAAAGATGGTCTTTTCCACAAGAGATCAGGCTTGGGATGAAACAGAAATAGATTTAAAAAAAAGTGACCTCACAGAATGATGAGACTACACATTATGAATCTTCCAACAGCAGCAAAAATAACATTTCAAACTTTCTGCATTCAGCAGTATTTTCTCAGAGAGCTGGGACAAAATGGAGCCGACGGCTGATAACCAAAATTCAGAATGTCTATTTTAACGAATCTTAACATACGAGGCATTTTCAAGCTGCAGACAACTTAAGCTGCAATTTAATGTCAGCTATTTGATAATTTTGGCGTCATCGTGGAATGATTTTCTCGCGCTGATTCAAACGTGTGGTGTCACAGCAGTTTTAGATTGCAGTCATTTATCAGTTTGGCTTTCAGACGTACGGAACAAGCTCCATGCGGCCGTATTAGAACTTCAACTTGTATCAAATCAATTCCAGATCCTCTTTGCCCCTGCCCCCTAAACCCCCTCAACCCCCCACCCCCCCCAGGCCTCCCCCCAGGCCACCAGCCCCCCTCGCACTCATGGCAAAAGACAACAGCATTGCACAAGTTCCAAAACACCAGGGTTAACAACAAGGAAACCGTTTCATACGGGAAGTAGATCCAACTAGCCTTCTCATGGAACGTTGCAAACGTCATTTAATAGCCCAAATTCTTGTCAATAGCAGAAACTGGTTCTGTTCCCTTTTTTGACGCCTTCGTAGTTTTTCTTGTTCCATGCTGGCTTGCTCCACATGCCTATCACCTTCTTACTTCAAAGATAATCCTCTTGGTATTTCTTCCTGTAGATGCTTTTGTTGTCCTTATATTGAAGCTCTAGGATCCTATAAATTTTGTACACATTAGAGCAATTTATCTCCATCCAAAATTTCCAAACCTTAAGACCACCAAGTTCTCCGTAGGTTTTTGCTTTTGAATATAAGTCTCAGAGCAGCCAGTCTTCGCTGAAATTACAATAGTAACTAGTAAATTCTCTAACAACTGATAGCCATATCAGATATTCACAATTAAAAATGGTGCCCCAGCGACTCCCAGCAACGACAGACTCATTAACCAGTCCTAACCAGTGGGAGAATAATGGAGTTCATCAGAATAATCGAGTACTAAAAAGATTCGGGAGAGTAATGATGTGGATCTTTAAACTATAAAGAAATATAGATCATTAATCAGGCTGTTTTGATGGACCACAGTGCAAAACCAGCAGGGAATCAGTTAGATTTCTCAAGCTTAAAGATCATAATTAATTGCCTCATACTCCCAACAACTTTGTTCCAGAAAATTAAATGAGTGGTCGGAGGCTAAGACAGGGTCTGTGCAGGAAGTGGGCTTGCTTTTACTAAGTTGCTTAAATTTTATAAACTGTTTTTACTTGTTCTATGCAATCTGCAGAGGCATCAGTAGTGGGAACTGACCAATTTTTTATCCGTCCTTCCCTCCCGCCACATCAGACTCAATAACCTGGAGTTCAATTCTAGACGTTTCGTCTCTACTAGGTGTCAAGTTGTCTGAATTGTTGGCACTCTTGGCTCTGACTCAAGACTGTTCAAGTCTCGCATCAGACTTTTGAGCTCCCAAGATAAGGCTGAGAAAATCTCTTTTCTTTCGAAATAGTGCCATCTTTAATATTCATCTGAACAGGAAGACACGATTAACATCTCAGCTGAAAGTCAGCACGTCTGACAATGACCTGATCCTCCAGCCCTGGATTGGAGTACAAGCCTAGACTTTCAGCTCAAAGTTCCAAGGTGGGGCTTGAACCCACAGATTAGGAGAAATTAAGGACAGATCAAGTCAATAAAATTAAAACAACTAAAAAGAATCAAGATAACTAAAACCCTGTCTACTTTAGGTAGAGCCTGCAACGAAATAAGTCCTCAAAAAAAAATTGGTCCCTTCAATCCACAACTGTTTGTGGGACGCTGCTGTGTGCAATTGGCTGTCGCGTTTCGCCCACAAATATACAGTCAATTAATTCACTTTACAGTATATTCTGTGAAGCGCTTTAAGACGTCTAGAAGACATGAAAAATGCTGTATCAAATGCAAGGATTATTATTATTATAATCTCATGGGATATAGCTTGTTTAGCATAAAATGCCTGGGTTAGAATAATCTACAAATCAATTCTCACCTTGCATGAAACTATTCATTTGAGATTTGTTAACCCCAAAAAATCCTCTTAATTTGATCGCTTTAAATTCTTGCGCGGTAGCCATGATCCAGAAAGAAATTTCTGCTCACCTGTGAAGGGCAGCAAGTTGTGTTCGAGTCACCAGACTGCAGCACCAACACTGAGAGAGCCCCAGATTGTACTGTCAGTCAAAGTGCTCCCTCTATTGGGAACCCAGTTACTCCATACACTAACGTTGTGCACTGCATGGGCGGGTGGCGTGGTGGGGGTGTTTAAAAGTTTCTGGTGGGCGTTAAAAAGGTTCAAATCAACAAATGCAGTTGTGAGGCTCAGGAGTGAAGTGCCACTTTCTTAAAATAGATGTCTCATGGCAATGAGAAATCAAGATGATTGTAAATGGTGTTGGCAATAATTCTACAGAAGATACAACCGGGGACGAGTGATTTATGTACCGTATGATTGACACAACGCAAGTGGCTTAGTGTGTGTGTGTGTGTGTGGTGTGTAAAGGATTTGTAATTCTAAAGTTCAAATGTTTTACTTTGTTTTTCACCAGTCTGGCATGGGGTTAACTAGTCTAAATTTGGGAGAGGAGGTCTATAATTAGTAGCTGATCTGAAACTCCACCGCCCACATACTCACCCGCACTAATCCCTGTACCTTCATCACACCAGTTCTAGCCAGACTCCACTAGCTCCCTATCGTTGAATGGATCGATTTCGAGGTCCTCTCACCCGTTTCCAAATCCTTCCGTTCCACTATTGGTGGCTGCGTTTTCAGATACTTCACCCTAAAACTCTGGAACACCCTTCCTCTATCCCCCGCCTTATCTCCTCCTTCCCATCTTCACGTCGCGCCGGAAGACCTTCCTCTTTGATTGTGCTTACAGTCACCTCCCACTCCCCCCAGCTCGGCATCTTGCTCCGATACTGTCAAGCACTCTAGGACGCTACCCTATGTGAGGAGGCGCTGTATAAATTTAAGTTGTTGTAAACAACAAAAATACATGTTCGGGCGAATTTTCACCCAAGAAACCGGTCTCTGGAATTACCAGTTTGTAACTGGTCTGAATGGCCTTCCTTGAGATTGACCTTTTGCTTTCGTGTCTCAGAAGACACACATGAAAATGATCCAATTCAAGGAACATTTTAAGAAACAAGAATTCTCTGCAACAGAACATAAATAAGTAGATTCTGACATTCTGAAAAGCAACAGTGCTTCATTTCTACAGGGATGTGAATTTACACAAGGAATTTTGCAGAAGGCAAGGGAGAACACACTACGCTATGCTTCCGAGCCGAAACCTACACAAAATTATACCAGGAACCAAAGTGGAAATGGAATGTTGCTGTTGCCGTAGAATACAGTTTCCAGGGGTTTATGGTAACTAATAAGAGTAATATGGATGGATACAGAATGGATTGACCGTGTAATTGAAGGTGCAGATTAAAATCAGGCTATGTAATATTATCTGTGGATCAAATACCCTAATGTTCAGTAATCTAACCCAGCCACCTGTGCCTACTGAGCAGAACAATTACACACAGCCTCACACCTTCCTGAAAAGCTTAAAATAAAAAGCAGGGCAGCTAACAGCAATCTCAAATAAATAGCACGTTAACAGATGCTGCGATTGCAAATCACAAGTGATGGGAAGCCCTGACTGACAGTTGTCTGAATGAACAGAAGAAGGTGTTATCTGTTATGCACTGACTCAAAGCACAGTGATCTTCTAGGAGAACTATATTAGTGGGAAGAGACGTTTCTAAAGGAGGATAAATTACAAAGAAAAGATTATCAGTCGTATGTTTCGACAGCTGATAAACATTTGGGTAAAATCGCTGTAAATGAGGAAAACAATGTTAGAATTACAAGCCTGCACTTAAGAGACATCAAATTCAGAATGTAATTAAAACACGTTTTCAAAGGATTTCCAATGTAATAATTTTGGTATCCCCTCTCCCCAGGGCTGTGAGGAAAGCAAAGGCTGTGATTGAAACACAAATGAAAAACAATTCAATTGAAATCTACCAGTTCACAACAATTCCAAACCAAGGAAATCCAAGTCGTGTTTCGATCCTAGTTAATATTTTTTTGTAAGAACGGTTTGTAATAAAGGCCTGGGTACGACGTGTAGTTTAACGAACTGTAATAGAGTACTTACTGCTGGTGTTTTCAGCAACTGCGTCAGATAAAAGGCAGTTATCTAGCACAAGGAACAAAACTCACTTGTGGCTAAGGGATTATAGCCAGAGGATTACGAGAGCCATTCAATCAAAATCAATTGGTAACTACAATTTGTAGCTGTGATCTATGGTTATTAGCAAAAATTATATTGATTTGCTAATTATTGTTAAAATGTATTAGTATTATTGAAACAAACCAAGCTCTTTATCAACATGGTCCCCATTTTTGAAATTATTATAAATAATCCTTGTCTTTGTTGTAGCACCTTTCACATCAGACGGACGTCTCAAAGCAATCCAAAGAGTTTACTGTAGGGTGTGGTGACTGTGTACTTTGTAGACTGTTGTTGCAATGTTTTACGCACAACATTGTCCCACGAACAGCCATGAAGTGAGAGACTAACTGGAGGTCAATATTAATAAAGTTTAAAAGCAAATCAAATTTCTGAAGTTAAGAGAGAAGAGCTTTTGAAGCTGAACTGTAAGTGATGCAGAATGAAAGAAAAACCGAAATAAAAACAAAGTTCCCTTAGCAGCATTTTCTCATGGTCAAGGTCTTTGCAATCACAAGTCGTTGGCATGAGCTTAGATTTCTTTGAATCAGAAATTCTCACGAGCTTTAAGAGAAGAAATTAATTCACAGAAAGCTTTGATACAGCAAAGCCTGGCCAGCAGGCAAAGATGTTTCGATAGCCAACATGGACGCATCTCATCTTCCTTTCTTGGAGTGGGAATCGAAAGGAAAAATCAAACATCTTAATGTTTCAATGAGCTCAGAGTCATTTGAAGTAGGAAATAGACATGACCAGAATATGTTAAGAGATACCATAACCAGCATCTGAAAGAAATGTGAAGGCTTTGTAAATCAAGATAGGATTTCTTTCACCAACATCAATATTCTGCCATGGAGCTGAAAACGTTAATGAAAAGCCTGTACGAGCAATTTACTCGTACGAGAAAAACTCCACAATTCCCTGTGAGGAGGTAACATTCACTTGCAAATATTATGAATTAGGTTGGGTACCAAAGATCACACATGAAAAAGGAATAAACAAACCACCAACTGAGCACCAAAACGGACAAGTATATGAACTCCATCGATAACAACAACAAATAGCATTTAGCAAAAATAGGGACAAAGTAAGCAAATATTTCCATTTTTAATCCTTGCATTTTTTGATACGGCGCCTTATTCTGTCGTTGAGACATCTCAAAGCACTTCGCAGAATAAACTGTAAAGTGAACTGACCGTAGATTTTGTGGATGAAACGCGGCAGCCAATTGTGCACAGCAGCGTCCCCACAAACAGGGTCCCACTGTTCTATACGGCTGTTGGTTTTAATCTTGGAGAAGCAACATTAATACTGCACTAGTTAGTCAAGATTAGGTTTTCACATCCGTTATCTTTGGTTTAGCGAAAATGCGTTCAATACTGCAAATAATATCAATTTGATATTTAGAAAATTCTGTCAATCTGAAAGAATGGCAATTTGTTCATTACCTTATTCAATATAAGGCCTTTTACAACCACACGGACACAATTCGCAAGCAAAATCACATTTTGATTTGATTTACCATTTAGCAAAAAGTAAATAAGATCTTGGTAGCTGATTTTCAGTATACTCCTCATACATCAAGCCACTGCTGATCATTTTTACACTTGAGATTGATTTACCACAATCTATATTTAGTGCTAAATTAATAATCCTTGCTTTTGATATAGTGTCTTATCATGTTATCGAGACGTCTCAAAGCGCTTCACAGAATATACTGTAAAGTGAATGGACTGTATATTTTGTGGGCGAAACGTGAAGAAATCCTAAACAACATGTTGGCTGTACAGTGGCTTAGTGAGTTGGAACTCCCAAAAAAGATCATCGGGGGGGGAGGGGGGGGGTTACATGTACCCTCGATGACTCTTCATGGGGTGAGCTATTAAACTCAGCCATACATTGGACAGCAGCTGAGTGGATGAACTTCTTCCACATTGGGCAAGGAAGGAAGTCTGAAGGCAAGTCATTCTGGGTCGACCTCCTCAACTTCATAACAGCTGAGTCAAGAAAAGCATTTGTCAAATGCTAGAAAGGAGGTCATCCGTCACTCTATTCCTGTATGATTCACGAGCCAACTCCCAGCAAAGAGGAAAGGGCACCTACCAGAAATTTGTTGCAACAAAAACAATTGGTCAAAAGATAACTCATAATATTTGTGCAAATGTCTTGTGGGCAGCAAATCAAATCTGCTCTCAGGAGACCAAAGTGCAACTTAAAAGCTGTGGTTACAAATCAAAGGCATGAACACGTGAGATTTTTCACAGCCAATTTTGTTTTTGGCTTTCACTCGTTTCAGCACAACAAACTTCCTCCAATTTTACTGACCTACAGTAAGTAGAGAACGCATTAAACAACTGAAATTACCGAGATTGTCAAGAGTCCATTGAATAATGATTGATTGTTTCTTCAATTAATTCTGGGTTACCATAATCTCATCCTAAATAAATACCTTTTCCCACCTATTGTTAATGAATTTGGAGGCAACGTTGATAGTTTAATCTGTACTATCTATGTGGCAACTCTTGTGTTCATCGTTTGGTTGGAATAAAGAGAGGGGGGGGAGGGCAGTTTTAAAAAATATACATAGATTTTGATCAAGGTCCAGACTGTTAGCAATATTAACTATTCTATTCCAATACCTTATTAAGGCACATCTTGTTTAAGACACATTCACACCAGGACTACCTGGCACAACAGCCAAGTTGACTCTCATTTAGACTTGGCCTCATTTACATCAGGGAAGTTCAGATGGTTAATAATAGTGTGGAGATGGACAGACACCAGCTGGACAACATTGAGCCCAGCTGAGGTTACCTTGTTAGTGTTTACGTTGCTAAGCAATAGTAATACCTGCTGGGGGGGAAAATTCCTGACTGAGCCCCAAAGGGCACAACACTATTGTGTTTATGGAAGTAATAGGGGTTCAAATCCTACCTCTGGAAAGTGCCACGTAAACCGCAAACCCAGACTTGTATGTACTTCTTTTAAAAAATAATCAGGGGTGGGGAGGGGGTGTAGAGAAGTCCTTGGGTTTGGAAGGCTATACAAAGTGATTTAGCTGCTTGTGGTGTCCTGTAGCTCAGTGGTTAGAGCACTCGCCTCACAAGCGAGAGACCTGGGTTCGATTCCTTTCCTTTACTGTCATAATTCATATGAACCCTCATTTGGTCCCTGGATTGTAGCACACTCCAGTATGTATTGGTTTTATAGGTAACAATCCAGTCTGTGTTTAATCCCGTGTATAAATGCTGGAATGCAACACTTAAGTGCTCGGTTTCCACTGTGCTTTTCTCGGCGATTTCCCATAAAATATGCGCCAAATTGTCATGAAAACCACAATGTAAATTGTGTTTGGCAGATGACCGTGAAAGCTATAGCCCAAGAGCAGCTCAAGACATCAATTCAAACTGCAGCAGCATCAATATAACAGTAACATTTCTACGTAGGTCATTAACCTCCCCCCACCCCCCGCCACCAACTTCCCTAATGATCTGTGAAGATTCCTAAGGCATTTAGCCCATCTAATAACCATATTCCCGTTCATTTGCAGCTATATGTCTAGTTTGTTTTTGAAACATTTTATAGTTATTTGCTCCACTATCTATACTGGTAGTTTCTTCCACATAACTCTTCTACACAAAAACGTTGCCTCCACAATCTATTTGCTTCAGTTTTGAAGCTAGGATTCCTTCTTTTTGAAATCTGTACACGGCAGAAAAACTTCTCTGTATCCAAATTTTCTCACCAATTCATAACTTTTAATGCTTCTCTGAAGCCCCTTCTCAAAATTCTCTTCCGAAGAGACCGAAGGTATGCCGTAGCCAAGGAACTGGTGCAAGCAAGACAATCTTGGAAATAAATCTTTTGTTTACAACGACGACTTGGGTTTATATAGTGCCCTTCATGCCGGCTGGACGGTGTCTCGGAGCGCTTAGCAAATACAAAGAGTAATCAGATTGGTTTAGATATTAAGTACAGTATAAACATGCAGATTAGAAAACTCCAGATTCAATCCTTGTTCTTTCTTGATTAGACACAGCCAGACACTGTCAGACACTGCAAACCATTGCAGCTCCACACTGCCCTGTGTAACTCAAACCTATCACTGTTGGACACATCTTTAACCTTTCAGATTCTGACAGTTCTGGTCATCCCAGCAGAAAGACAAACCCGCTGGAGGAGGTAACATGATAGAGCTTCGGATCAGGGAAATTAACTGGGGAATTGATTTGCTCCAAGAACTCCAAGGATTTGGTGTGCTTCAGCACAGCACTGCATTTGGATCAATTTCCAAGTAAAGAAGACTAAGCCAAAAGGCAGGAGAACTTCAGTGTAATTCATTGCCTGTGGGAGAAATGGAAAACGAATAGATAAGCCGCCACTTCAGTTATAGAGAATTCGGAAACTTGTGGTCCTGGAATTGAGTTTTTACAGAGGCATATTACATAGCAAGGATCAAATTGCAATGAGCCACAGGCTTCATTCAGCCCATGACAAATAAAACTACAAGTCATTCAGCCTTTACTCATTGCCCATACCACTAAACGACAAGCATTTTCTATTTCAGAATGAGTTTCAACATTAATGAGTTTTAAACTTATCCCAATGTTACTACTGAAGAATTGGTGAAAACCCTGAAAATACACAAGAAAAACCTAGGCACTTAGTTATTTATCTTGTACGTATTTCCAGCAGCATTGGAATAGAAGTTAAATTTATTAGCTTCAGCGAAGTGAGAAATGTAAACCACCACAAATCATAGCAAAAAGTTCAAGTACAGTGTAGTGAGGAACCTTGTTTTTTTTATTATTATTATCCTTGCATTTGATATAGTGCTTTTCACGTCTTCCAGACATCTCAAAGCGCTTCACAGAATATACTGTAAAGTTAATTGACTGTTTTTTTGTTTGTTTTTTGTTTGGTTGCATATCATGTTTCAATTGTACTTTTTCAGGCCGCAGAAAAGCAAATCGAGTGTTAAATAGCACAAAACAGCTGGCATGACGAAACGGTTAGGAAAAGTTAACCACTAAGTGTCAATTGCCAAATCCTGTGCCTTTACCTAAGCATCATTAACAATAGCCACTGGAACACTTTCAAACAAAAATTCTAAATTAATTAATAATAATAATCCTTGCATTTGATTTAACAACCTTCACACTGGGAGGACGTCTCCAAAAGCATTGCGGGATTTACCGTAAAATTAATCACTTGTATTTTGCAGGCAAATGCCGTGAGTAGTTGCAAAAAATGATGCAAGGATATAAGTCTTGAACCAATCCATTTTCTGTAGCAACCACAAAAGGAACAAAAATAATGGAAATTGATGTTCTTTTTGTAGTTATTTATTACAAGAGTTCAATTCAGACCAAAAAAGAGGAAAATGACCACATGCTTTGTTGATCCATTTCCTTCTCTCCGCTGGACACAAACCACAGGCACATGCTCAAGATAGCAGGTAGGACGTTAGTCTAATTTTTCGAGTTGCTCATGCCATTTTCTTACCTCCACTGAAAGGGATTGCAATGAGTTTGACAACAGTGGCTGCAGGTCTTACACAGGTTTGAAAAGCATTCAAAGCAGCACACTGCGGAGAAAATGTGGCGTCTCCACAGCACGGAACAGTTAGGAAGTGCGGGTTTCTGGTTGAAGTAGGTGACGAGACGTGCTGAATACCACCATTTTCTTCTGAAAGGTAGTTTTCAGCGGGCCAGATTCTAATAAAGTACAGTAGCACAGCCAAGAGTCAATATTAACCACAAACAGAAGTCAATCCTTTGCTAAAATACCCTTTCAATTATATACTGGATTTGGATCATGAACGGAAATCGCTAAACAACAACTTACATTTATCTAGCCCCCGTCACACAGGGTAGCATCTCAGAGCACTTCGCTTACACACATGCAAGCACCTGAAGACACCCCTGTCTATTGTGTTGACCTGATATAATAAGGAGGCACAGAAGTCAGAAGCTGAGGTTTCCCTACCTGGCACCTGATCTCATCCTAAAATATCCTTTCACCCAGAAAATATACAGTCAATTCACTTTACAGTCTATTCCGTGAAGTGCTTTGAGACGTCTCGAAGACATGATATGGCGCTATATCAAATGCAAGGATTATTATTATTAACATGCTGTTGCTCGTACTAATTTGAGACAGGTTTTGTGCTTGTAGGGGAATTCATTGCATTGTGAAACCCAAGTCAAACTTTTTAAAAAAAAAAAGAAACTGCATTAAAGATGACACAGACCATCAACAAGCAAAATACTGAAATCACATTTCTGAAGAGTTTTTAAATTCTACAACAAACATGAATAAATGAGGAGAGCGACATCTGTTAAAAGGGAACAAAATTACAATAAAACATTCTAATATTTGCTGAGGTCAGTGGGTGCCTGAGTGATTCATACATGAGGTGAACGATGCATTAATATAAAAAACAAATCATTGTGGTTCATGGTTTATGCCTCATGCCCTCACACAGAGAGATGAACTGAGTGCATGAGTCAGTTCCCTACATTTCGCAATCAGGCTGTTATAAAGTACCATACCAAGAGGGAAACGTAAACGCCTCTGCTAATATGTGGGAAGAAACTTTTAAGAGAGGAACTCTGAAGTTGAAGCAAAAAAAAACTCCTTTAAAGCTTTTAAAACCAATGATTAGAGGTGTAACAAAAAAAACTGTCAGAATCATCCAAACGGACGGGGCAGTTACGAGAGAAAAGAAAATCAAGAAAATTAGGGAAATCGCCATCAGTGAAAATGAGCTGATTTCGGAAAAGTGGGTCCAGCGGAGCTTCCATTAAAACTGTGACGGCAGATATCTGAGCCACTCAAAAGTAAATTCCTACACTTCCCAGAAAGTTGGTTCCAAAAGCTCGAAGAATATTTCAGTGGGAGTTTGTGGTGAGGTAGCAATTCAAGTGGAGGACAATTAAACCTTGTGCAGGACGCAAGTTCGGTGTCGAGAGTAAGGCAAAGTTCCAGAACATCTAGAATATTGAAACCAGGTAATTGTCCGCTAGCCAGATGGTGCTGAGATCGATGGCTGTAGTAGCTTTGCTGGTAATGGAAACCTGCACTGTAGTGATGAGAAGTAATAGCAAGGAGTTTCAAATCAGGTTTGGGAAATTTCTTAACATATCATGATATATCGGGGGATGGGGAGGAGGCGGGGGGGGGGGGGGGTAACAATTGCGCTAGTATAAGTAAGAGACATAAATCGTAGGATTTGTCATGGGATATTATGCCATCACAAATCGCGAGCTACAGCAATGATCTATTCAGCAGTTAAGTCAGGAGGATCATAAGCTCCTGTTACAAATTGTCAAAAAGCCACAGACTGTCAGCAGCTGTTTATATCTGTGGGCCTGTATGAGGCAAAGGAGCACTGGTACGTTTAAGGTAGTGTTAGGTAAATGTGGATCGCAAATGCTGATCGATTTGAACCACTGTGAAGCTTGGTGGACCATCTCACGTGAAGCTCTACAATTTACTGACTGAGTGAACCTTGAATCATTTGAAGACGATCTCACTCGCAGCTTAGGAAACCTTCACGTAAAATGCTTCAAGTGTGAATAATTCAGGCACAAAAATGCTCAGACTGCTATTATAAACCCAAAGTATTTACAAAAAACCGCTTGCTTTTTAAAATAACATTGCCATCTGGTTAAATGTATGATACGTTGGATTGGACACAAAAGCGTGAAACGCCAGATTCACAATTAAACAGGACTGGCAAAATCATTACTGACAAGTCAATATCTGGTCCATCTCTGCAATATTGTCTGCCTCTGTCACTCCCCCATCCCATGCACATTGACTTTTCTAACACTCTGCTCGCTGGCCTTTTCAGCTCCAGTCCATTCAGAACTCCACAGAGCTCAGCCTCATGAGTCCATCTCCCCCATCCTCGCACTGGCTTCCTACTCCCCAGCGCGTCAACTGTAAGATCCTCATCCTTAGATTAAAATGACTCCACAGCCTTGCCCCACCCGATCGCCACGATCTTCTGTGACTATTCCTCCCGCCACCATCTCCCCTCTGCCAACTCTGACCTGCTCCATGCCCCCACCCGCTCTGCCCCACCATTGGCAGACAAGCGTTCAGCCACTTTGCTCCCACCCTCTGGAACTCAAATCTTTCTGCCTCACCCCTCATCTTCAGCTTTCGAAACCTGTTTAGAAACCTATTTCCTTGATTGGGCAAACCCCCACCTACACACCCTTCCTAAACCCCTCCCTGCTCCGGTTCCCATCGAGTCTTTGTAAAGTGCTTCAAGATGTTTTCGCTGCATGAATTGTTATAAATGTTGCATATTCCCTGGATACAGAGTCCCTGATTCTCCCAATTCTTTTCCACGTACTCAATTCCATTCAAAGTAAACAGCATTGCTCAGAAGCTTGCTTTTCACTTTAGTGTGCTTCAGAAATGTATCCTGAGGTTATGATGCCTTTGCTCCCATCGTCAGCACCATTCCTCATTGCGGAACCACTCACTGACTCATGTAACCAAAGCCTCGGTGTGTGTTAATCATCCATTTTTGAGAAGCGAGAAAAACTAGAAGAGGGCAGATATACTATCTTAAGCTGTGAATTTTGTTAATTTAGTTTAAAATTTGGAACAGTATCAGTATACATATCACACCAGTCAGTTACCACGAAACCTTGTGATGGTGCTTACGGTCACCTCCCCACTCCCTCTCCCTCCACCGGCTCATTATCAGGACGCTACCCTGCATGAAGGGCGCTATATGAGTGCAAGCTGTTGTTGTCACCACGTAAGACATCCCTTTTTATAGGGGGTTTAAACCCCAATTCAGCATCACATTAACCCCAGAGTAACAGCTGCTGCCAGAATACCCCCTAAAACATGCGGATCAGAGAATCGACACACATCTACTTTGCAGCAAAATTCTTTCTCAAGGTCCTGCTAAGTAGCCAGATATTCCACTAATCCAATGGAGGCGCTATAAAGGAAACTGTCATGGAAATGAGGCGGCGTGGTTGCCTTCAGTGATGGCTACGATCACCTCCAGGGGTGGTGGTTCTTTCTATTACTGGAACCAACAGCCAGATAAACGCATGCTGTCAAGTATATGGATGGACAACTTTCTGTCTGGGAAAGGGTTGAACTGTCAAACCATCAAAGCCATCTCACGTTGCTGGCCCATCTGGACCTTCCACACAGATCAGGGAATGTCTGCAGGCAAACAGACAGGTATCAAGCCTGGATACACACAGTGGTTTCTGTGCTTCCACCGACTGGTAACCTATACGAAAATTCTGATTTGCAAAATAAGCAGGGCAACTTTCACACAGCAGCCGGCTCAAGCAACTTCAGAACCAGTGCTATCTGCAGTGGTTTCCAGCACAGCAGTCTACAAGACAAATGCTACATTAATCTGCTGTCCATTGTGCAGCACTAATAGTGATAGGAAAGTGCACTAAGGGAGCTGTGCGTATATAACTGCACAGGAACACTCAACGTTTATAATAATAAGCCTTGCGCTTGATAAAGCGCCTTATTACATCTTTGAGACGTCTCAAAAGCGCTTCACAGAATAAGCTGTAAAGTGTAGGGACTGCATAGTTTGTGGACGAAACGCGGCAGCCAATTGCGCACACAGCGTCCCACAAACAGTCGTAGATTGAGTGACCACATTATTATTTTCTTAAATATTTTTTGAAGGGGTTATTACCCCCGGAAAGCGATTCACCAATCGACTAACAAGCAGGTTCCTACTATTGCTGGGTAAACAGGCGTGCATGTGGAGTAAGGAAACCTCCCTAAGGTCTCGCCCTGCCCGGGAATCAAACCCAGGTCCTCTCGCTTGCGTACCGCCATTTTCAAATTTTTATTGAATTACATCTTTTTATCCTTTTGATTACAACAACAATTTACATTTTTTAGCATCTTTCACTCCAGGGCAACTTCACTAAATGCTTCACACGTGCCACAATACTAAAAGTTGGTGAAACAGGTACATTTTTCTATTGTGCAGGTCAAGTCGAGTGTTCTTTTCCAATAGAATTTCAAATCATTGAATATTTCAAACAGATGAGTGGGTCTGCAATACAACTCTGAAGACACTAACAGCAGTTTGTGGGTATTTTGTTCACATCTTTAGCTGGAGTTTCTCTGTTAAATTGGTCATATATAGCCCAAATGATACATACATTATTGGTAGTTCCCCAAAACACTAAAATACCTCTAAGATACACTACTTCCTCTCCAAAAATGTTAACAAATCACACTCCCATACACGCTTCGCAAGAGCTCCCGGACGCTACACAGCGTGAAGGGCGTTATATATAAAGGCAAGTTGTTTTTATTGTTGGCAAACAAATGGGAACTGGTCTCTCAGCCAGCAGAGCCAAAATCAATAATAATAATAACAATCCTTGCATTTGATATAGTGCTTTTCGAGCTCTCAAAGCGCTTCACTGGATATACTGTGAAGTGAATTGAGAGTATGTTTTGTGGGCGAAATGCGTAGCCAATTGCGCACAGCAGCGTTCCACAAACAGTCATGGATTGAGTGACCAAATTATTATTGTTGGGTTTTTTCTTGAGGGATTATTATCAGGCGTGTGGAGTAAGGACACTTGCCCAGGATTTCGCCCTGATCTGCCGGGAATCAAACCCAGGTCTCTCAATTGCGAGGCAGTGGTCTAACTACTGAGCTAAAGACTCCACTGTAATCAAGTAGAAAAAACGCACACCAATAAAGAACACATTGGCCATTTATTTTCGTGCTTCGAGTTAGCTAAGAAACTATAAACGGTAGGCCATGTTGACAATACTGCTATCACACGGAACGTTATGATGTTCTGCCACACAACTTGTGCCAGCTTGTCACACCAGAGTCTGGATACTCTCGCTGCAAACATTGCAACGTACACCCAAAGCAGGCAGTGAACCAAAGAGCCATACACGTGATACATAACTGGGAAAAATTGAGATTTTATGAGAGGGTTCTGAATGGTACACATAACGTGCGGTTGCTGATGCTGAGCAGACCGCCTATCTCGTAGGTAACCTGACCAAGTATTCCACAGCTACTCACCTGCAAAACAACTCAAAGTGAGATATTCTGCATCAAATTTATTTGCTGTACGGGTGACTGACAGTGCGATAAAAATTCTATCCTGCTGTCTGTCTTACTCCAGGTATGTAAATATTTCATCTTTGTCCTACGTTTGGAAGTTAGGGTAAATAGCCTGAGTGATTCAACCTTATTCACGCTTTCATCATTCCAAATACCTGGGTCATATCTCTCATCAGCCTTTTCTCCAGCAGAAACAAGCCCATTCAACCAAGTATTCATAACATAGTCCCCTAAGGTATTGCAGTACCGTTGTTATTCTTCCCTGAGCCCTGTGCCAGCTGATTCTTTGTCCTTTCTGAGGTGAACAGCATTGCACATCACATTCCCAGAATCGGTTGTTACAATATATTCTTACTTGTCGTCTAACACTGACTCTTTAAATACTTTCCAGCATTTAATTTTCTTTGTTGGCAACTACCTCACCTTGACCAGGTACTCTCATAGCACAACCAATAAATAAAATAGCACGATCAACAAATTAAGTCATTCCATTTGCACATTTCAAAATTGATATGAAATTAAAATATTACTGTCAGGGTGGTTTAGATTTTCTGCTTATTGTTTATCCTATAGTCTCTACGCCACAAAGTCTTTGCAAGCATGACTTGCATACAAATATAGCACCTGATAGATTGTGTTAAAGAAGCCTACGGTTACTGTTCATAAAGTCCCTACTATATAGTCAACTGCTCTGACAATAGCCATGGGTTACTGGAAAAGCCCTACTGATGATTAGCTAACAGAGACATCCGCAATGCTGACACACAAAACCGTTCAACCAAACACTAACTCTGGGCAAAACCAGTAACATTTTAATATATTAAGTTATTTGTGACATCAATGCTTTGCTTCAGCGGTCAACACAAAGCAAGGAGCCAATGACGAAACTGCCCCTCAATTTTTCTGTACTTACTGCTATTTTTCGCCTCCATCATTTACATAACAGTCTATTCTGCACATTTCACTCAACAGCAAGAAGACTCCATATGCCACTTGCTGCCAGGTTATTTCTATATAATTTCACTTCCTCGCTTACAGAATAAATGTCTGCATCGAGCCCCAGGATCTAAAGTGATCTCACCCTTTCTGTCCGATGGGTAGGCTGTCAAATCCGTTTACCTTGCATTTTGAAAGTTGCTCTGTGCCCCACCGGTTACTTTAAAAGCTGAATCGTTCCTGCGCAATCCTTTAGTTTAGAAATTTGGGGTCAATTTTACAAGTGGGGAATTTTTTTGTTAGAAAATTCTATGTCTTCTGAAGAGGGACGGAGTGTTTTTAACACTCGGGAGAGCTTTCCCTCAAGTCCGAAGCCAGCACTCACTGTTGCTTTTATATAGATCATACTTTTTACTTTACTCTTAGCTGTGTGGTGCATGCTGAATTTCTACAGCAAAGCTTTCCTAAATAAGACTCGAGTCGTTCCACCCAGCTTTAGGATTAAGAGTTACCCCCCCAAAAGGATTGTAGAATTTGAACAAATTAACTGATCTGGTACCTGTCTCATGGAATCATTACGTTAGCGGGCTGCATTTCACTTGCGTGGGTAAACATTTAAACAGCTTCAAACTATTTCGTCCATTTCGCAAGCAGAAGATTACAAACACTAAATAAACAGGGAAGAGAATAGAGCGAGAGTCCGCAGAGTCCTTACTGGATCCGTAAACGTGGTGCTCCGAGTCTTTCCCGTCTCTTCTTCATTACTGGATCATCGGACACTTCACGCCTGCACAGCCTGAGAAACTAAGCTGTTTTAGTGACACCATCACTCAGTGAAACACTGGCAGCTGCTTTTCATAGGATAGGGGCAGTCAGTCTGAGTTAGTTCAACCCTTCCAGGAAATCAGCATATTCTGCTAATCATCAGAGGCACCCCTTGTATGCCTCAGAGAATAAGCGGTTTGGTTTAAGGGACCATCATACTGCATGCAGCCTTCCTGCAAATTTCAATACACAACATCTACTATTCCATCATCATTTTATGTCTAACATCACCCTCGCTAATCTCAACTCAAGCAAGGGATATACTCACCAACAGCACAGTGACTGGCTAAAATTAGCAAGGGAACAGCTATCTAAATAGCACCAGAATTTGGCTGCTAAACAAACTAACCCTTGGCTCTGTTATCTAAACAGACAACAGTGCTCGCTGGATCAAGGAAGTTGCCAGATAGCGTTAAGAAACAAAAGCTGAGGGGAAGACAGAATTCAAACAGTGTTTAATCATTGTTGTTAGTAATATTACTCGCATTCTTTAAAGACATCCAATCTTGTCTAGCTTCTCCATGAATGTCTTTTTAAATTTTTTCTTATTGATTTTCTCGTGAAGTGATTTGACTCTGCTTTCCTTTGGAGTACATAGCCTAGAAACTGGTTATTCCTTGGTAGCTCGCCCAAACGGACTATTCTTAATGTCTTATCCTTGACAATGAGTGCGCACGCACCCACACACACCTAACCTACATCGGTGGACAGCAGTCAAGAGCAGGAACCTTGGCTGATTTTCCACACTGTGACCCAGGTAGTGTATCGCACCTGAACATGACTGAAATCAGCTAATTGAGCCCATACCCAGATTCGAACCGGCAACCTGCCGGTTTGCATGGCTTATTGCTGCATCAGGCAATGCCGATACCTAGCGGGCCTCTGGAATAGCTTGTACTGAGACATTTGTTTAAGTCACCTATTCAAATAAAAAAAAACATCCTTCACTTAATATATTTTTTCCCCCATCACAGAACCACTTGAATCCTTTTTCAAAGCCGGCTATTCAAAACGTATGACTGTAATTCCATCCCATGTATAAAGCGAGGATTAAAATACTAACAATGGATTAACAGTCACAAGGTTCAAGTGTAACTTGAATTTTGAGCTGAGGTCCTATTTATACTAATGAAGTGGAGGGACTTCACAGAAATCCATTTCACTCCCTTCCACGCAGATCCAAGTCACGTTTTCCTAGAAACTATGTTTGCACACGAAGATGGCGGGTGTTACAAAAGCGCAGGGTTGAGCCCAGCTGCTTAGTTAGTTTCAGAGGCAGAATTCAACCACAGCTGAACATGAATTTACACTCACACCGATTACGTTTTATTCAATTCTTTTCATGCCGAGGTAAGCAAGCAATAAATAAATAGATAAACAGATGAATAGATGAATAGATGGATTAATTCAGGTGGGTCTGAAGGCTACACCTGCATTAATCTTCTTAACACATCCAGGACAACCCAATGGGGAATTTGAAGCGTGACAACGGAATCTGAAGCAGGCCAAAGGGAGTTCAATTTCCAAGCACCGAAATATCAGTCCAATAACGGGGACAAATTGCAACCGTACGTTATTCTAATGCCGTTACTCGAATTCTCTTGCAAATTTCAGCTGCGTGAGATTGCTCAGGTAAACCACGAGATGGCGATCCAGACGTAACAGAAATTAAGAATTCAGATCACTGCTTGGGAGTTGGCAACGTTTACTTAAAAGCGCATGATGTGCGTACAATAACTGACCATCCTATACCAGAAGGAGTAGCAGGTTTCTAGGATGAATTTTCCACGCAGCTTGAGAGTCCTCACCACCACAAATTCCAAAACAACAATCCAGATCATTCAATTCTAATTTTAGATTCACCAAGGCGGCAGGGTAAGACAAGAGGGCACAGTTTTGGAGAACTGTTTCCAAACAGACACAAGAAAGCCCAAAGTCCCTTTTAAAAACTGAGAAAAATTTGGCTTCCAAAGTTAGACAGAATTTAAGAATTTTTCACAATTCTGCATGATATTCAATTTTAAGACAAACTGCCCACACAAGTACTTATTTTTTTTTAAAAAAAACAGCGTGGCCAATAGCTGGAGCAAGTTACCGCAAGGCATGGTTGAGACGGAACTCATTAAGACACAGCTTGATGCTGTAATGAGAAGACAGTGGGGTGTGCGTTATGAAAGAATGAAATCAAACAAGCTAAGGGCCTTTTTTTTTTATCCCTACTTCTCTGGTGATTTTATGAACCGTAGAGATAGAGGAGCCTGCTTGGCTATTTAATCCGGGTTTCAGGCCTAATCCTTCAAAAAAAACAAAATGTAATGCACTGTAGAAAGACTCAGGAAAAAAATTGGAAATTTAGCTTCACTTTGAATAATGATACTTACTTAAACCTCCAGGCGTCCACGAGCAAAAACACAGTTAATGACTCAGACTACTGTAAGCAGCAACATGCAAAAAGTGCCTTAGGGGATTCTGTCCCACATCTGTACTTTCAGATATAATATCGCTATCTTCTGCTTTGTTCACTTAATTATGGGGCAGATTCCTACTTAAACTTTATGACGGCCTTTCTTTCGTTCTGGTTCTAAAGGTAGGTCAGCGCACATAATGACAACAGAACTTCATTATGGCCACCAGCGAGTTTCAAACCTCTCTGGTTATTCAGTTAGAATTCAAAAGCAGGTTTACGTTACACCAAGTACACAACAATAATTATGTACGTGCTTGAGGCCTGACTCGAGCAACCTTGAATATCCATTTCTCAATATTTGTGAGTTCTCTAGAAATTCATTAGGTCTCAGTAAGTGTGGCTCAGTTGGCAGCTCTCCTTCCCCTTTGAGCTCATAGTCTAGATTGATACGCCAATGCAAAAAGCTGAGCACATGAACGCTACAGCATGTTGTGAAAATAACACAAACTAAGGGTTTGAAGCAGTCAGCTAATAAGCAAAGCCTTTCAACATGTTCCTAACAATTCAATACCACAATCCATGGATGGCAGCCATCACGGCCTTCTGGAAAGAAAAACTTGAGTCAGTTTTGAAAACTGCTCCTTTGTTGTATTTTGCTCTACAGAATGTCTGAGGGAGCAGTGTACATGTATGCAACCACTTCATTTCGTAGAAAATGTCAGCTCAAGGTAAGGCTTCTTACAACTCTATCCCCAAGCATTTAATTAACATAAAGTGCACCTGCACAATGCATAATAAAAGATAATTTGGGCCCCCAATAGGAAGCCTAGCTAATTAACTACACTGCGACGACCAGATTCATTTGCATTATTTTCTAGGGAATATGAGACCAATAAAAAAAAATGTCTAGTTACTCCAAGAGAAACTACCTGTTCAGATACTGAATAAAATTCAGTTGTATACATCAAATCGCCCATGTAACTGCTTTTCAAGAAACTGTTGTTCTTTTCAAGAAGCTGTTTTTTTCCATTCAAAAGGTACATTGCTAAATGTTGAAAATTAGCAAGAAAAAAGGAAATTCAAAATAAACATTCACATCTACACTAATCAGCGTCTGATTAATGTCACAGAAAAAGCCGATACCTGGAATAAAAGCCTCGGGCACAAAAGCAAAAGCTACCAAAGGAATAATGTAGTTTGGAATATAATGAATGAGGTACTGAAAGGAGAGACTAAAAGCAAACACTTTACCAAGACTGCAAAAAAATTAGAGAATGACTTTGAACTTTGAGATGAAAGCATGAGATGGTAGCCATGGCTGGAAATTAGCTTTCATTATGCAAATCGTCAGTAAGGGAAAGTTAATTTATTCAATCCATTCATTATTCTTTCCGATAATCTGTCACTTACCCAAAAAAGTAAGAAAAATGTAGTGCGATATCACAACAGGATGCAATGTGCACCACTTTCTAAATGTGAAACAAAACAAACTCAGGTCTAGAAGATCCAGAAAAAAAACAAGAGGTTTACTCATTCACAACACATCACAAGAATGTTTTGATTCTCAAATGTTGTTCCGTCAAGAGAATTCTAACAGTTGACAATTTTCACCAAAGTATTCTAAGCAGGTAGAATCTTTCACAGTTAATCACAATATACAAGACATTGCAGGGGAGAGGATGGGGAAGTAACGAGAATCAGATTTGATCGAAAATTAAGGATAGGAGATAAGAGACGCCTCTTTCTGAAAAGGTGAGCTTCCAAGAATTCCTTTTATCCACAGGCAATGCCTGACCACATAACTGTGCACTCGAGGTGCTTAACACCATTTATAAGGCAATTGGAAAAATATTAGAATAATAAAAGGATTATCGGGACAGAGCAGGGAAATGAGATGAGAGTAGACATATTCTAGATAGCGCTAGGAGACACACAATGAGCTAATAGCCTCCATTTGTACTGCAAATATTCTGCGACTTTCCTTTCTCACTGCATGCCTTTTAAGTATATATGTGTATTTTAAGAGCAGAAATCAGTTTCAGTGCCATGTGGGCTGTGTACACACACCACAGACCTTTTTCACTCTGCCCCAGGGTTCTTCCTAATGACAGAGCCAGAACTCAGTGGTCAAGAGGCATAGGTCAAGAATATCATGAAGGAAGTATACAAACCATGAAATTGATCTCATGGTAGTATTGAAATACTACATATTTCAGCTACTATCTTTAACCACTGGGTACTGTAGATGGAACAATTAAAACAGTCATTTATTTTTATCTTTCCATCTGGTTCCATCTGTGTATTTGAATCCTCAGGCCAATGCATTTGCTCAGTGGGGAGAAAAAATATTTGGTGTTCTTTAAATTTTAAAAGGGCCTCATCAAACAATTTACTCCCTGTTTTTTTCTGCTCTTTTCTGAAGGCATTCGACTCCTCCTTTCATTCAAGAGTGAATTCGCTATCATGGATGTCCCCTGGTACCTCTCTCTAATGGCCATTATTCTTGTGTGAGCCTCGATACAGACTGTTGAGAGTCTATTGAACTAGGGGGGCAAGAGAGGAATCACAGCCAATTTCCAGTCTGCATGTCCAACTGCAAAGATTACCTCTTCGAACCAATTTAATTCCTTACTTACTTCCTTCAGTTGTGGCCACTGAACAATGAACACGATAAACACAAAGCTGATTTTTTTATTTTTGCTTGAGGATGTTTTCCACTGTTCGACTGTTAATCAATAAACGTTAAGGCTAAGCAATGCATTGTGGAACCAACTAATGGGTAATTCTTTCCTGCACTGCCCCCACCTTTCCTCTCCAAAGAAAAAAATGCCCTGGAGAATTTGAGTGGCAGTCAGTAAAAAACAAACATTAATGTCCTTCCTGTTGATTGACATCACAGACCCAGGACTTCACTCCACATCACAGGGTTGATGAGGTTTCCAGGCAGCTGTAACACTTTTGCTTATTTTAAATAAAATTAGGAAGTTTAGTTCCGATTGCTATAACAGCAATCTCTATTGTTGTCAATCAATGCAACGTAAACGTCAGAAAGTGTTAAAGTATCAGGAAAGGAGATTGATGGGCTATCAGAATGGCTATCAGACTGAACTGGTGAAAGCTGCTTACAAGAAACGGTGTGAGCTGGAGAGAATATATTATGAGGATATCAAATATTTTAATATCATCCTCAAACCGTTTTGTATGTATAAAACATTTATAGGATAGAGGCAGCATGTTTGGAAATAAGCAATGTGATTTAAACGTTCCTTTAAGGAACCTTGGTAAAACTGTAGAGACAGCTTTACTCTTCATAGAACCCATATTATACCCAGCATTGTTTGATGCCAACTCTGGCAATGAATATTTTCTTCACCAACACTTAGAGGACAGAAAAGTCGACCAAAATGAAAATGTGGGGTGGGGGAAAGAAAAATGCTAAAATATTCATATCCCCAGAAATCATATTATGTTTAGAAGAGTGCAGCACAAACCTTTCAGAACATAGCATATACGGTTCTTTTTTTTCTTGCTTCATAGGAAGACTCGCTATCCTAAAATGGCAGAAACCCCTCTACTTACAAGATATCTGAACTCTCTTCAACATGACTTTTTTTTTAAAAAAAGAGAAAAACTACTAATGAATTCAACGCGATTTCTTGATGGTTCGATATTTTCACCATTAATCAAATGAATGAGAAATCACAGTCAGCTGTTTTATATTACACTTAATCCACAAGAATTGGATCATGAGCAAAAAATAGAAAATCCTCTCCTTCATATCAAACAAACAGATTTTGTTCTCAAACTTGAATGTCGGGAGTGACATAAAATTATTATGTTACCGCAATCATCACACATATTTCACATAAAAAAATTGACTATTAGTCGGTACTTACAAACTTCCTCTTCTTGGCAAACTTAATTCTTTCTGTTAAAAAAAGAGAAGAGCACAATTTAATCTTACTTAAATGTATCCACCAATGCACACTTTTCCTCAACTCAATGTTGTCTACTTAGAAACTATTTTATTATAGTTAGTGTTAAAAATCATACAGAATTCTGCAGTATCCCTCCTCCTTTACTCTACCTAATTTGAAGATCTTTTCTTTGTGAGCAGCTACTGATATTAGCAATCGCACCAATAACAACACACAGGATACATTACTTCCCAATTTCCCCCAAAGAAAGTTCACAATGTGACGAGAGGAGGGAAATGTTTTCAATTATAACAAATAAATTGAAGAAAATGAATACACATCAATTCTTTTTGCCTAATATTTCCTTTAATTATGCTTTTTTTTAAAAAAAAACTACAAATCTAACATAAAATACTTAATGATTTTCATTTGGTAAAAATAAAATTGACTTGTATTTTGTGTGAAAGGTTGGTCTTATTGCAGATGCTTTTTTTTCTCTGCAGGCAAACAAAAGCCTGTGTGAAATGATCCTTTTATAGTCATTTTCAGTGTCGTACCAAACAAGATTCACCAACAAGTCGATTCAGTGAACCTACCACAAGATGGCAGAGAACACACAGCTGTGAACCCAATAACAGGCGGCACAAGACAAAAGCAGCAGCTGCAAAAACCAAGTATTCACAAAACTGGACAATTTTTGGCAGCTTAGTAACAGTTGATAACTAACAGAAGGTTTCAGGTTGGAATCTTGATCTGTGCTGAGTTACTGATCTCAGCCGAGGCAGCAATTGGGCCACAATTAACCTCAGCGTCACCGGGTCAGGTTTGAGGGGGGTGGGGGGAGAAGTCAGACAGGGTTACAATTGCGGATTGCTATCCAGTGGCCTCTGCTGTGGAAGGTATCATTAGGCTGTATGGGCATCACGCGGAATGTCCCGCTCCCCTGTCAAATTGTCAGCACTAATGGCCGAACCTCAAACATTAATAACAGTCCACACCGTAACCTAGTAACAACAATTTGCACTTGTATAGGATGTTTCATGTAGGTTGAATGTCTCAAAGCTCTCTTTAGAGGAAAAAAAAGAGTAAACTGTTCTTATTGGACTGGGGCGAGGGAATAAATCAATTTGAAGAGCTAGAAAACTTGCCCAATGCCCACGTTTCAGACGCCGAGCTTCTACAGATTTACAAACGTTTTCCCTTTGTTGTTGAGCACTGTCCTATTGCATTGTGTTATTCTGCAGTTGATACCATGGCCCCCAGCCCTGTAACAGGAATGATCCAGATCAGTGCAGGAAGCCAGATCATGCATTCGCTTACACACTGACGCACTTACAAGGATCCTGCAAGATTACAGGCAGTCTTCAATGGAACCTCTGGTTGTTAATTTGGTGTGGTTACAAGTCAATTTGCCGAGCTTACAATACATCTCTCAACGAGAGCTCTTCGGCTGTTGACTGAGGCAGAGCCACTTGTCATGCACACGTGAGGAGACGCTGGCACGGCTGTTATGTTAACACCGACAGTGCATTCCCACCCGTAAAGCCATGGAAACTAATAGTGAGGTATTGCTCAAAGGACCCAATTAAACCACAAACTGTGTGGAACAAAATGAAAACAGGATACCAAGAGACAGGTACTACTCTGGTATTTTCCATTACTTACTCTGCAAAGTCTCCAAATTTGTTCTGGTTTGAATTATTAATCCCTGGAGATAAGAATAGTTCCCTATCTCAATTATACAATGGGTGGGGGGGGACAGCTGGAAAAAGAGGAAAAGCATCAAATGGAGAAAAGATGCTTACTCGTAGAAAGGAAAAGAATACTGTATGAACACAATAATCAGACCACCTTCCACAGTGTGTGCTCGAGACTTGCCAATTATCAACATTTGAATCTGCTCTGGCTTCGTACTACTAATCTGGTGCTGAATTCACACCAATATTAATGAAGGTTCAGACCCGGTTAACAACAGCGAAGGCGAACACATCCTTCTCACAATGAATAGACTTGCTTGACGGGGAACAGGTACTCAGCTTGAAAACTTTCCTTCAAACAAAAAAAAACCCGCTGAATACAATTTAAACAATAACTAGGACAAAATCCTTACCCCACCACTACATGGGTCCATTGAATAGCAAGAAACATTTACTGGTAGGACTGACATATGTGCAAGTACTGACTATACAAAGACTTGTGAAATAGCAAAGACTTGAGTTAAGCAGGAAGCTGTTATTCAACAGTTGGGTTTAATGAATTTAACTGAAGGGCACAACATTTTCATCTGCTTGTTTCAAAACGGGTTCAGTTGAAAATACTTACAGTTTCCATGAGAATTAACCTGTTTCCTTTGCTTTGTTTTAGTTTAGCCACAGCCTCACTAGGCTCAGAAACCGGACTGGCTGTTTATATGTGTAAGATTGTATAAATCATTGCTTCTAATCAGTAAACAGAATATATCACACTGGTGTCATCACAACTTTTCTTTCGAAACGACTGAGCAAATGGTCTCCAAGACGTCAGATTGTGCTGCAGTTTCTTCTGCATTTAAGTGTAAGTCTGTCATGGAAGACTGCAGCGATAGCTTCGTGATGCTTAGCACGTGTTACCACCTGGCTCCAAACATCACTTGTTCGACTGGCATGAAATATCGCTTCCCAGGCGAACTATTGATAATGTTTCCAGAAATAAAAATAGGTCCCACCCAACAAATCTCAGCGATGTGATACTATATGGCACTGCTGCTATATTTCCCCTGTATTTGGACCAGGAGAACAGATATTTAACCCTTGCCTTTACAAATAAGCCACCACGAACCTACAATTTAAAAACTTTCCCCATACACGCATCGGCAGCCTAATATCAATAATAATAATCCTTGCATTTGATATAGTGCTTTTCACATCTTCGAGACTTCTCAAAGCGCTTCACAGAATATACTGTAAAGTGGATTGACGGTATATTTATGCGCAAAACGCAGTAGCCAATTGCGCACAGCAGCGTCCCACAAATAGTCGTGGATTGAAGTGACCGATTTATTATTGTTTTTTTTCTTGAGGGATTATTTTGGGCGTGTGGAGTAAGGAAACTTGCCCAAGGTTTCGCTCTGCTGGGAATCGAACCCAGGTCTCTCACTTACCAGGCAAGCGCTCTAACCACTGAGCTACAGGACTCCTCCACGTTTGAGATTAAACAAAATAATAGTAATCCTTGCATTTGATATAGTGACTTATCATGTCTTCTAAACACCTCAAAGTACTTCACAGAATATACTGCAAAGTGAATTGACTTGTGGGCGAAGCACAGCAGTGTTGCACAAACAGTTGTGGATTGAGTGACCGCATTTTTTTTAAAAAGGGATTATTTCCCCCGGAAAACCGATCCGCCAATCGACTAACAACCGGGTTCCTACTTTACTGCTTGGTCAACAGAGGCGTATGGAGTAAGAAAACTTGCCCAACGTTTGGCCCTTAAACAAAGAGGTGATTGTCAAACTTAGGTGTATTTCAACTTCAAAATAATTTCCTTCCCCTCTTTCCCACATGATTGACCCAGAAACTCGTTGAACAGGCAGCTCTTTGTAATCCTTCCTTTGCCAAGCTCATGGCAAGCTCTCTGCTTCCACAACACTGTGAAAGATGTTGTCACAGATGCAAAACTGAAGGTAATTGTACTCTTCAATATCCAGGTATTTTCCTCAACCATTTGAAAGGGTAGAGACCTATAATTTGCGAGCCTTGCTGCATAACAATACGATTAATCAGCAGCAACTGAACATGTGTAAAATCCAGACCCGCATTACAGATTTAAGACTCACCAAAATAAGATGGGAAACAGATGGCTTTTACTGAGATGATTAAACATAAGGAAATGCAAAGATGAAAAGGACGTTGCTCACAAATTTGCATGTGCCATGATGCAGTCTGGAGTTGGTCTCAATCTGACTCATTGGCCCATTGATAACCTTTTTCCCCAAAGACAGCTTTTCCTGCTAATGCATTGCTGAAATCCAGCCCAAATGGCTGACAAATTTCTGTCTGATGTACTGCAGGTCAATGTCGAAAGTATAAGATTGAATTCAAGATGTCCAGGTTTCAGTGACTTTTGATGAATACCAGAGATGCACAAGGACCCAACAATGACTCTATTCTTCAAATTTACAGACAAAAACATTGACGTGACCAGACGAACAATTATTTTTGTCTGTGACTTGCCTGGAAATTGTAAGATCCTGTAAAACTGATGCCACGTGATGGTGTTCTTAAATCAGCTCTTCCAATGTGATTATAAATCCTTTTGATTGCACCTTTACTCAGGTGTCTTGTTTCATTGCGTACAAGAACAAAAACGAAACAGCTGGGATCGAATCCAAGAGTCATCCCAACTATCGAAAAAGTTGACGGAACTCAGTTATTAAAACTGTTGTCATGTTGCTTACTGTGACCCTGAAATTCTACTCTTGAAGAACATGATTTACTGGACACAATTTTACAGTGAAAGCATGATCATCTGTGTGGAAACAAAAAGATGGAATCTGGAAGATATATAGACATAGACTTGGGATTGATGCCATGACAGTAAACTGGGAGAAGGCTTTACTGAGTTAGGGTACACTGTTGATCTACTTGCCACATTAGAATCAGCGCACATTAGCCAGCTCAGGTCCAAGGAGATACCGTTACCCCCTCCCCTCCCAGAGGAGCGTTATACTTTCATAAAAATGAAAGGATGCACTGATATTTCGCAGCAGACTGCTATTGATATTCATTTACACTGCCGTGGAGAAACACTGCACAATTTCCATTACTTATAATAATCAATAAAATAAAGTTTGCATTATTATTCCTTATGATCAAAACGTTTTAAGAACAAGATGGTTTAATTAATTTCCAAATGAGACACGATGCAACTGCACTGTTTTACAATGGCCTGATGGGAATGGAGTAACGCATTGTGGAGATAGGAGTAAGTGAATAAGTACTTATGACAGCATTACCACTGTCAGCTACGTTCTCTTAAGTATCATGTACAACATGTTTCAAACACTGACCCTGCTTACAACTACAGAACAATAGGCAGTGTGAAAGCTTTATGAGAAAACTATTCATATTTTAATTTTATAGTAGCCACACTAAGACAGGAATGTAAGAAATTGCTAATTGTTTTTTTTTTAAAAAATACACAGGACAGAATGGTCCAGACTTCATGCAGAAATTTGGTTGTTCAAAGGGCAGCTTCACCCATAATATAAATAAATGTATGCAGATTACTCCTAAACCTTCTACTTGGACACTGCATTCCAATCAGGTGAAGTATGTGAATGCAGTACTTAGTTCTCTTGCTCAAAGGAAGATTAAAAAAAAATTGGATTACCGAGTATGAACGACTATCCACAATTAGAAGTGCAATTAGGAACCCGGATAACTGAAATATTGGTCATCTTTAAAAATGTAAATCCTATCTCAAATCAAGAACCTTCAATCATTCGCTGCCTAAGTGCAGCGCAAAACCAAATCTAAAAGGAAGCCAAATTAAGTTGATGCATCACAGAGGACATTAAGGCTTTAATATACCTTATGTCTCAAACACTCGACCAGGCACAGCATATTTCCCCAGCTGCCAAACATGATGTACGATTATTCTTTTTTTTTTGCTAACGCAACATTAACATCATTAACCAAAGATTGAACATTAAGACTGGTCCATCATGAGTACATCCACTTAAAACATGCAGAGAGCTATTTGTAGCCCACATTGTGAGGGGAGTTCCATTTGACGGGATTTGCCAGCTATGCATTTCAATGGCGTTCCCCCATATCCCTGCTCTGAAATGCTGTGATCTGCAGCACCTAGTGCCGTCGATCACGTTTGGAGCTTTGGTTTAATCTGGATAACCAGCACTTTAGCTGTCGATTCAGAAATACATTATCTACATTACATCGAGAACCTTCTCAAGCACTCACTCTGAAGGTCAGTAATTTAATCCCCTAAATGCTTGCATCCATTAAGTGTATGTGGTCTTGGCTGGCGCAAATATTGGAATTAATCAATATTCCACCTAGTCCCTGTTGACCATTTCTTTGCTAACTTGCATTCAAACTATTATTGAGACAGAGTAGAAAAGCAATTTGGATTTTCAATGACATGTGGGTTGTGGTAATCAAAGTATCGCAAAATACAGCAGTATCAACAAAATCTACTTGAAAATTAACTTAACTGTACAGTAATAAATCCAGCCACGCACAAAGAGTTTAGTACTTCGGAAAATTCTGTAGTTTTCTATCATTCTAAATCAGAAGAACTACTGTAATTTATAAAGGTCCAAGCTGGTGTGGAACAATTTTAAAATGAGATAAAAGGGTCTTGCAAATCCATCCAGCTCTTATTTTGCTTAGCAAGAAACTGCTGATTTCCAATTAGTATGGGCAAAGGCCCCCAGCTACAAACTCTTAAGAAGATTTAGCTTCATAGAAATTCAAGACTGAATACAGTTGGGGATAATTTAAAACATTTACTTAACTTGTGTGACGGAGTTCATCAGTACAGCACATGTTATCATTTCATCTGCAATGAAGGAGCTGCAACCTTCAGAATAGGAACTGCTTACAAGTCACTTTACAATCCTGTAGAGAGAGCACCAACTTCGAAGAATCCAATTATAGCCTAGTCTTTCAGCTCATTTCTTAGCGCTATGTAATTTATAGACAGAACTTGCAGGATCTTACAATTACTTTTATTTTCCTGTTTAATTTCCTCCTGCAGGTTTCTTTTAGCTTTTAAAATCAAACTCATTCCATCTTGTGTAATGAGGAAAACCATTAAGTTCGGTTCCAAAAAAATCTATTTGGCAATAAAAAATAAAGTTTATTACAAATGTCACCAAATAGAGGAGTGGACAACATATTATATGACTCTAATCTTTTTGTCCACTTCATACAAGATAATGGAATCTCAGTGGTGTTTTATAAGTCTGCAACCCTAAGACGTTCAAAGGTCAAAATACAAGAGTACAGCTCAAGCTATTCATCAATGTTATTGAAACACAGAAAAACAGACAATAAAACTTTTAAAAATCTTTAAAATATAACTTATTTAACGATACACTGGTTGAATTTGATTGCATAAGTACTGTAGTAACAAGAATGAGTACCAACACGTGGACAAATCAGACTGACTTGTATTGCTCGAGTGCCAGCTGTTGGAAGAAACTGCCAAATTTATTTCAAATTCAGGTTTTAACGCTGGTATCTCTCTTTAGATATGAACTATAAAATGACACACTGCTACAAAACACTAAATGACTGCAGAGCGTTTTTAGAAGAGACTAGATTCACAACATGAAACGGAAGAGATTGCAAAGTTTTTTTAAAAAATCTGAATGCTGGAACTTTGAATCAATTATGGTGCAAAGCTTTTCAATTTCCTAATTGCTGTAATTTGTTGCAGTGGGCGATAAGAGTTGGGAATAGTTTAGTGACCCTCAAGGGAATGGTTTTCAGAGGGAGTTTTTTTTAAAAATATGTAGGTTTGCTAATGATTACAGCAAACTCTTTTGAATTGTGAAGCATAAGAAAAAAAAACAAGAAAAGGTAATTTGACTATCAAAGCCATTTCCTCAACAGACGTCACAAAATCTACCTTATCAGATGATGCAAGTTATCCACTATCTCCTGGATGAAGGTTCTGTGTGGATGGTCACTGAACCCCAAAGGTAATCAACTAATGTTCATCCATCTCCACAATTCAAACCTTTCCCTTTCCTCTGCCAAGGACCACACAAATCATTGTGTCCTATGTAGTATTTCTTCACTTCAATCTGTACTTATTCCTATGAACAGGACGTGAACCCGTTTTAGCAAAAGGAAGCAGGAAGCATTAATATAACAGATATTTAATAGAATAAGACAGATGATGACCTTCAATTTATTAAGCTGTACACCACTGCTGTACATTCTCCTGATAACTAATGGACAAGTTTGGCCACATAAGTAACATTACCTTTTCAATGTCGCACATGAAATAATTTTGTGTCACTATGGGACAATGTCAAAATAGAACTGTGATCCATTTGGAATTTTTCCAATACAAACATTTTGTACACTTTTATAAACTCATAGATTTATAGTAGCAATACTCGTCAACAGAGGGTAATTTGAATCTTACAAACGGGCCGATGGCAAACACAGAACTATGCTAGTCTCCAATTGTATATTATGGTTTTGTTCAGTCACCTTGCAAGCAATCTGCCATCATCTCTTCAAAGGATTTTGAAACAAACAAATTAAATGTTTGAACCTTTGTTTAACATTGGTATCTATTGTTTAGCCATACTATCAAACACGCTGCTGTACAACAACGCATCTTACAATTATAATAATCAGAAAGAATTTTGCAGTAGGTAACAAAATTAAATCAATCTGAAAACTAATGGGCAGATGTGGTCTATGGCTCAGTGGGTTAATGCATCACACGGTCTGGTATTGACTTATACAGAACAGGTCAGGAAAGTCTTAGGTTTGTCATTCGTGGCCCCACATTAGGAGTAGTTGGCTAACTTTAAAAGTCCCACATTTTTTGACATGAAAACTAAACAGAAGATTAAAATTGTTTTGTTGAACTTAAATGAATATTTGGGTCAACTTAAACGGAAGTGAGACTGTGCCAATATGGCAACCTAAGAAAATACCAGGCCAGAGAAAGTACAGCCTCAGAGCGGAGGTAGAAAGTTTAAGAAAAAAAGTAGTTAAACAGTTGTAGTTGGAAGTTGCTGCAGTTGGAAGTTCAAGACAGCAATCAATCTACCGCCTCAAAGGAAAAAAAAACATTTGGATGACAACCTTCCTCCTGCAAGACCCAGCAGAGCCGAACATCAGGATACAATTACTGGAAAGAAGAAAACTGCAGTTCAAAAAAATCGGTCACAGTCAGCCATCCATACTCTAGATTATATTCAGGTTTCAGTTGCAGACAGTCCTCAAAAGCATTTAACCAGAGAGCAAACTTGTCTTCAGGCCGTAAAATTAATTCAGGAGGAGGAAATTGAATTACCCTCTGTGGCAGTTTGGGCAAGTAGAGAAGGCATTAATATTCTTTTGACACTCCACGATGGCTACAGATGCATACGGCCGACCAATTTAATCAGCGTGGCGCCAATGCTGTATTTGTACCAAATTCTCACCAATTCAATTTCCTATTCCTCCATGAGTGATAGAAGTCGAAAACTGACAAAGCTGGGTTGCTGCAATCTGCAATTTGTTCTTGCCTGTCATAAGGTCAGCTACGCACTGTCATAACAATAATAGTAGTCTTCGGAAGGTACGGTTACAAGAGGAGAAGAGTTTGCATCCGAAAAATGTAATTTGTGAAAACTCAAGAGGATAATTTTTAAAATAAATAAATACATAAATCAATAATAAAGCATTTGTGCTTACGAAACCTATACTTTATTACAGCCTTAACTGTTGAAAACGTAGGCAACTCTAGAATGAAAGGAAACAACATTTTGTTTTTTTAGCCATAATTTTAAATGCCTGCCAACTGCAACACCTAAACATTAGTTTAACTCTGGACAAAGATGACAAAATAGTCTGACTTTTGACATAACCCCTTTAAAGTCTCCTTTTCTCCCTCCCCCTCATTACAGAGGTGGCAATTCTAATCAATGCATTTAGGAAAGGAAATGAGATAAGATTGGAAGAAACCAACAACAAATTAGGTGTTGGCACAGACAATGGGATTTTTTTTTATATGTGAGAGGTCATTTATATACCCAAAGAAATCTGACACCACCCTGAAACAAGTCAAAATATTTTGTGTTGAGCAGAATCAGTAGGCAGTGTTATTTTTAACTGTCTGCTGGAGAAGATGATTTTCAAATCTTCTGCCATTGGAGTATGCAAAAATTGCCTCAGATCCCAATGGAAAAAGTTTGCTGAATTCCAAATGAAGAGTTGAAACTTTTTGGATTGTTCACACAGTCCTGCATTAATCATCACTGACAGTTCAATTCACAAAGTGGGACGGGGGGGGAGGAGAGAAGAAATGCTTTAAACATTTAGTTTATTTTTTTAAAAATTAGTAAAGATCCCAATTTATAAATCTCTTTGGTGACCTGTAGATAGGACTGAATGGTTATACAGGGGAGAAGGGTTTGAGAAAATAAAGTACTATTATATACAACAAAGATGGATAGTATAAAAATATGCTGTGGATCATTGCCTTTTTGAAGCTAGGCTGATGCTGAAGAAATAATTTTAGTTCGAACCTGACAGCCAGTAGACAGGAGACTTGCATTACAGCTCAGGTCTCAGGAGAGAACGGAGAAATGTTTTAAAATTTTCAAACCCTGATATATACAGTAAAACTCACATAAGTCTCATCTTTGTAAATCGTACAATCACCTAAGTTGTACCTGCATCTGAGTCCCATTCAGTTTCCTATCAAAACCATTTAGATTTATTTGCACTCATCGTATTAATCACCTCCTATTAATTATTAATCACCTCGGAAAGCCACTCCACTATCCTCCATTACTCCCGCACTTGCCAGTCGGATTGAATCACGGGAGACATAGTCTTGATCCATTGGCCCATGTGCAGATGAACTTGATTTTCCATGATTCAATGCAATTCCAATGCTTGCCGGTAAGCGCACATGTGGAGATGTTGTCTTAATAATAATAATCCTTGCATTTGATATAGCGCTTTTCACGTCGGGAGGACGTCCCAAAGCGCTTCACAGAACACACTGTAAAGTGAATTGACTGTATATTTGTGGGCGAACGCGGCAGCCAATTGCGCACAGCAATGTCCCACAAACAGTCGTAGATTGAAAATGACCAATTTATTGTTGTTTTTGGTTTTGGAGGGATTATTATTGAACTTGAACTGCTTGTGGACTTATCTGCTCCATTGAATTAAGCATGCTCAGTGTACATTGTTGATTAAATTGGATTTTATAGGGTTTATAGTTTGCCTGCAATTCAGACTTTGCATAAATCATATTAAATCTTATGGTCCCGACTGATGCAACTTGGGAGTTTTACTGTGGTACCTTTTCCAATGATTTCAGTCATAACAAAACTAGCTTTTCAGCTTTCATCAGTTGTAATTCAGCAAAGATAAATCTTTTGTTCGAATACATAACCGGTTCAAGCACATAAATATTAATGTGCATCTTTATACTAACATCATACTGTAAAAGCCCCACAATATAGAGCCAAATGGACTGCAATGATCCTTTCCAGTGATGTACTATGTTCCCATGTAATGCGATGAACAATAAGGGGAAACAGCTCAGATGAATTAATGTACGCCACCAGGATTTTAAAAGAGAAGCATTTTAAAGAGATTCCTATCATTTTTTTTGAGACGTCTCAAAGACATGATAGGTGCTTCATCAAATGCTTATTATCATCATCACGTATTACAGTTGTGCCAGGTGGAATCCTGACCTGCATTTGGTCGTCTGAAACATAGCTACACTAAACCACATTTTGGAAGTAATGATGAAATTTGCACATACGGTATTTTATGCTTCAACTTCGAAACCTGAAATGTCACCTGTGATGCAGGTTACAACATATTTGACAGCTTAGACAAGAATGTGGAGGCGAAAATAACAAAAGCAGAATAGATAACAAGTAGGCACATTGGGTAGCAACCGGACACTTTCTACATCAAACTTCTTTAACAATGGAAGATCAGAATTTAGTTTGTAGCCATAATAATAATACTTACATTTAATATAATGCCTTATCACGCCTTTGAGATGTCTCAATGCCTATCACTTTATATTGTAAAGTTAATTGACTGTATATTTTGTGGCCATGCTGTAACTAGGGATATTAAATCTTCCCACTTGACTCCTGAAAACCCTGCAAGCCAAAATCATAAGAGCTAGACAAGTAATGGATAGCTTTACCACTGCACTGTTAAAATCCAGCAGTACCCCCAATGCACACTCGAGGGATCCCAAGCTTTGGCTCTTGCTAAACCACAGTGATTAAACTTCAAATGGTTTTACTCTGAAGTAATCTATCCAATTTAACTTGTATACTGGAAGGATAAGATTATATCCTTGGCTGAAGAATCGCCTTTACTTGAACCTCTCTTATGATGAATAGGGGACACGAGAGAGCTGCTGGTCCTTGCTTTGTAAAACAAATTTGTTAAAACAAAGCTCAGAATGAATGTACAAAGTACTGAGACAGGCTCACAGGTTCTTGCAGTAAGGTACAAGTAAGTGTTGATATGGATGACTGGCTCTTCTCCCACAGTAAGAATTCTAATATAAATACACAATCCAACACATTTTAAATCTGGGAAGTAAAGACTATAATGCAGCAGTATGTATAATCCACATTATCATTTGCATTCTGAATTATTGATGAACATTTATTAAGGACTGTACATAAATGATTAACAAGTCTGGGAGAATTTGGAGTGGGTATTATTTTCATACTGTAAAAGCTGCCAGCACGCTTGCTCCAACCATTTGCAGAAACTTGAATAATTCTTGTTTCATTCTTGTTGTACTGCTTCAGATAACACAGTATATTGCAATTTCAAGGCTGCAACTTAAGGCAGCAATACTGAGCACCATGTCCTGCATGGCTGTCAGAACTACTCTTATACATACACACACATGCTTTTTTTTCTTCTAAAAAAACAGTTTTTTTAAAAAAAAAGTGATCAAATATCCGGATACCTACATACACAGCCTTGAGGCAACTGGCAACGATTCTGGCAAAGAGGCTGAATCCTAAATGAAAGCTATTTGATCTCGTTCCCCTCCCTAATTGTTCAGCTGTCACTGCCCAATGTGATCCAAGCCATACAAACCTGGAAGGTCTCAGGTTTTCAGCCCCGCTCTGTGCAGGCTGAGTTGAGGCACAGCAGACCTTACTGGCCCCTGAGTTGGAGGGGAGGGGGGTTGGGGGGAATATCTCCTGCTGGAAAATGCATTTGCACGGTCATTGGGTAGAATCGAGTTTGACTGTGATCCTGTCCCCCTCCCCGCCCCTTCATAGCTTGCGGATTTTCACGGTACAGACGCACAAATGAAGAACAGCTACTTGGGCAAGAAACAAAGGGCATCCAATGCCAGCAATGTTCTACCCACGAATCCTTTCAGCACATTCAGGGGAACGGAGGGGACATTTGGAGACTCCCTTCAGATTCAAGACATCGTTGTTCCAAAGCTACTTGCCCCAAGTTGTCCAGGAACCAGATGTCAGCGAACTTCCAGTTTACAGGAATGTACAAATCAATGAACAGAACAAAATGTACAAGTGGTTCCCAAATCTAGAATTTAACATGTAGGCCTGGAACCAGATGTAGGATTTAACAGCAACTGCAATTCTAGACCTTGTTAAAATGCTACCGTCACTCAGATTGTAGGAGACCTTGGGCAGTCTATAAACGCACTGTAACATGCATTCTCCAGCAAATCTGAAAGAAGTTTGACTGCATATAAAGTCACAATTGCCAGAACAACCTTTCAATTAATCCACTGACAGATACAGATAGTACCCTTACAAAACATCAGACTGAAGCATTTGTTCGCAATTCATTTCAATGCTAAACTGTTTTGCACTTGGCTGAAGTAGTACTTGTCCAGTAAAATGTTTAACATGATTTAGCAAAGCAATGTAGTTTATTACAGCTGCAATGCCACACAATAGCCTCTTCCCCACTTCTCCCTTGAAGAAGTTGACTGATTGATGTTTGCTATGGTTCCACAGACATCAGCAGCCATCTTCTCAGCAGCTATTTTTATATGCCTGTCTGTTCAGTTGCTATGGGTGGGGGGGGAAAGAGTCTCACAGATCAGCCCAATATTAACCTCACCTACTATTCACATTCAAGAATCACAGGACACCGATTGGGGAACGGATCTCTGGATGACTATATTCCCTTCCAAGCTGCCAATTTGAGGAGTGTATAAAAATAGGCCAGACAACACCTCCACTTCTCAGTTTGTTTCATTCTGTAGGAGCCACATCTATCCCTGATGCCTCCTAAGAGTAAGAAATACCACTTTAGGAGGAGTCCTGTCAATATATTGGTTGTTCATCTTGGATCATGAGTTTTCTTAGTTTACTTGTTCGAATAGTGAACAAAGCAGAAACGTCAGTTACCAGAATGTGATCAAAACATCTCAGTTTGCCACTAAATATATTCTTGTTTTGAATCAGATGTAGTTGGTTTTCCCTCTCTCCCACAAAACCATTTATTAGCATGGTAAAGGCGATATCTTAGAAAATTCTTCTTACAGATTACTGTACGCTTCCAAGTCGTTCCTTCTTCATCTTCCAATTAAATAATCATCACGGTTTTGACAACATAAACACTGCCATAGATTCCAAAATAGGTTTTAAATCTTTTTTTAAAAATGCACACCTTGGAATGAAATTCAAAAGCTGGATAATTTAATGATCAGATGCCTTTTTTTAATTAATCAATCAATCAATTAATTAATAAGTAAATAAATAAAAATAGATAAATAGATACGGTATAATTGTCTGTCGGTAGAGGGAATTCACCTGATGACTGTTCTTGGAGGTGAATCTCCACTGAAAGATGTACTTATGTGGATATTGTGTGAAGACAAGATCAGGCTCTGCTGTGCTGCCTCCATCCTCACAGCTGAACAAGTTTCCGAACACTCAGTGTCTACAGTCACGGTCACTTGGCTGAGGTACCACAAACCAGCTTGTATCCATGGAACAGCATGAGACACTGCAGTGTATGTCGAGGGGAAAGAGTTCAAAACTAAGAGCAGATTTTTATTTACAAAAGCTCAACAAGAATCTTGAGGCAGCTGCTGTACATTTTGCTGACAGCTAGGAAAGAAATGAAAGATAATATGCTCGTAGTGGGGTGATAAGAGGAGAGAAAGATTCAGAAAACTATTCATTGTTGCAAAAGCAGAAAAAAACAGCCCATTTTTATCATCATCCTTGGTCACATCCCAGCTCCAGTCCATCAGAGAACCGCAGAGTCCAATTTGAAAGTTGAATTGAGTTACAAATGACCCTTCTTCCACATCCCGTGAGTGGAGCACTTAATTGTACCTCTTTCTGCACTTTAAAAGTCGACTGTTCTTTAAGCAAGATTAAATTGAAAAGCTACTGGGAGCGTTTTTCACAGCTTTCGTCATGTTTAAATGTTTACTATTTGTTTCTGCTTAAAAACAGAAGAATGCTGCCTGCACTGCAAGGTTTGAAGCCTGTGGACCATGCTGCGACTCAAATCTCCAGATGTCTTATCCCTTATAACAGAACTGATTAAGCTCTTAATAATAACAAGTCACTGAATCTGACCTTAAAAGGCTTTGCCGTGCCAATGGTAAGAAAATAAGCGAAGGGATTAAAAAATTGATTTAACAAAAAAAATGTTTTAAACAATTAATCATTCATGAAGTTGTAGCCTTTCAAGTGAGGTTTTTTGTGGCGGGAGTGGGGGGATTAGAATAGGCAGAATCTCATGTGGAGTATAAACAGTGTTGAGCTGCTTAGGCAGTTTTGATGCTGTGAAGTTTATGTAATCCTACGCATTTTCATGATTGTTGTCTCTGAAATTAACCAGAAAGTAAGCAATACAACTTGAACAAAAACACATGTACTGTATAATCAGGGTTGCAACAAATCCCTTTATGGTTAAAATACACCACTAAACCAGATTTAATGTAGAAAAGGAAATTAAAGCCTGAAAGCACAATACTAAAGGAATGCCATCTCCTGAAGGTGCAATTCACAATCCAAAAACATAAATGAAGCCATCAATTCTGCTGACAGTAAATCATAGCCTATAAAAGTAATTTGCAGTCTGTGACATGATTCTATTCAACAGGGCTCTCTAATAAATAGGTTTTGCCTTTTTAAGATGACGTTTGCAATATCAGACTGGACTAGTTAATTACTACATTGCACAAATGGCTATCCTCTCTTTGTGTTTCTTGAACAAGGCCCAGTGGAATTTTTCCGCAAGCTAATGAGGCTTCATAGAGAGACTTCACACCCAGACGATAGCAAGTGGACATTCCATACTAAACTGAGCAACAATTTTATTATGCAAACTGCTGAAATGTGCAAAGAAATTAATACCTTAAAAAACACAGCTTCAGCAAATAGCAGCCAATTAAACAAGAGTATCGGAGCAACAGGAAATTCACCCACAGGAGTGGGTAATGTTAAAAACAGAAGCACATAAACACAATGTTGGAACTGATTTTCTTATAATAAGCAGCCATACGCTGTTTTGCACAAAACAATAAGAACTGTTTAAATAACAGTCAATCTATAAATGAGAAAATGGTACCAGAGGATATCTGCACATGCATTGGAAAATTTGTTTAACTTCTACTGAAGCTGCTTTAACAAATCTACCAATCCTCCATGTACATTACTCTCCCAGTGATATACTCCCTTACTTTTTCTCCACTGTGAAACGTTAATCAATGTCCTGTTCGCCTGGCCATTGTAGTAATGAAGATCTAAGAATCCTAACCAATATTTTTCTGACACCATTTACTATACCTGTTCCCAAAGGGCCCATACACCAGCAAAGTAAATCATTTAACCAAGTAACACCCTTGGTTATAGATCTGTGATGAAAAATAGACCAAACCCATCCTATTTTTATCCAGATGCATTAGGAGTAAAAATCCTGATCGATTATTCCCCTCCCTTGACTGGAAAGGCTGAGATCATCTATCTCAGCACAGATCCTGCATCTAAATCTGCAACTTTAATTTTTTTTCCCCCCCAAAATGCATTTGATGGCAACAGGACCCTACAGGTACTTAACGGCAACATCCCTAGTTCTGAACAATTTGTTCCAGTTTCTCTCTAAATGGCATAAAACGGCTTAGAAATATATTCAGGATATTTTTGTATTTTGTTAGCTCAGGTGCACAGGATTTCCCCATCTAAAGGAAACTGCCCTGGTTGTCTTTTGTCCTATTATCTGCCTCATTAAACCACCGAGTAAAACAGGTAGTGAAAACCTCTCAATATGTTAATAGGTTGTTTATCAAGTTTACTTCACTTCGAATGAAGGCTCAAATCTGGTAGCAATTACAGCGCAAACAATATTTGTTTAACTGCTTCCTCGAAAAAGTCCAAAGACCCCCTAAAGTTGTGCGTGATGGTGCCCTGTTGCTGCAGTGCTCTGAGGAAGGACAAGATTAAATTACATTTGTATATAGCGCCTTCTACGTCCCATAATGAACGCATGTTGTTGTGTTCCACTTGAAAAAAAATCACAATGCTACAGAGATGTTGGGAACCGTTTTCCCTGACTGCATAATAATAATAATCCTTGTATTTAGTAGTAGTTTTATTATTGACTCCCGGGGAGGGTCTTGCCCTCAATTCAGAGGGATTGGCAAAGCCATTCATAACCGTAGCCTGGTGCTTGTACTAGTTCTGGGACATAGCTTCCCTGTCCAAAACATTCGAGATCTGGGTAGATCACAGCGAAGAGAAGAAATTGCAAGCAGTGATTTGCTTTTGCGTATGCAGAAGTCACTTCCACATCGCCACTGTGCGGATACTGTCCCACAATGTGAACGGAACAGATTCCAGGCACTAATAGCCACAGGCGATTTGAGAACTTCTCAACTTGTCTGGAAGCTAAATGCAGCATTAGTAACGCCTGAATGGAGTTGCTACAAAGCTCTTCCTCGTCACTTCCATCTGTGCGCCATTGTGCCCGTGATTGTGGCCAGCAACTTGTGAGCAAGGACTCATTTTTCGTTGCAAAATACTGGGGATGGGAACAGCTTTGGAGGAATGCTCCTCCAAAATAAGGATCTGTTCATAGAATAGTTGGTAATACGTAGTCAGGAAAAGAGACACAAACATCAACAACAACAAGATTGCATTTATAGAGCGCCTTTCACGTCAGGAAGACGTCCCAAGGCGCTGGACAGTTGGGTCGGGGCCCGAGCAGGGGGGAAATGGTCAGGGGAGGGAAGGGAGGGAGCGAGGAGGCGGTAGAGTCGAGAGGGGAGGTGAAGGCACGGAATTAACAAAGGAATTGAAAATATTAAAGTGATCCCTGCTGGCAAAGAGAGTCATCTCTGTCTTCTTCCAAAATATAACTTTGCACGCCCAGTTTCATAAGCGGTACACACTGATTCAGCACAATGCCCTCAAGCTTTTTATGCACATTAATTTACCTTTTTGATTTATTTAGAGGCGTATTTCCATTCGGGCAGCGCTGCATAAAATTTCCAGTTGATGGATGTTAAATTAACTTGCATCTTCTCCAAAAAAAAAGTGCCTAAACTTCTCCAGACAAGAATCAGAATTCTAACATATTCCTCAGTACAGATTGCAATTACAACACGTTTAGTTGCAATACAATGAAACAAATTTCACTATTTTTACTGTCAAAGTTTATTGTATTCAGTCCAATGGTTTGCAATCCATTGTTTTTAGATTACGGGAAACTGGTATCAAAGCAGTTTAACAATCAAAATGAATCGAGCATTTCATTTCACAATTTTTTTTTTGAAAATACTCAAACATCCAATATTCCGTATCTAAAATCTATAAGGTAATCATCGCAGAGCCCTTTCTAATCTTGGGTCCACCATAAACTCCCATTTCAAGCTGGAATCAAAGGCGCTTGATGCTGTCTGATTCCAGTCAGCAGTAGGCGCACAATCTGAATGTGATTGTTTCTTCAATTCCTTAATTCTCGTCACAAATGTTGAAGTAATTGGATCCTGTCTAACCCATAGTTCTAAACATCGCAAGATCAAATTCAATTTGAGCTGCTGATCACCAGTGTAAAAATGATACCGAGACGTCGATCACAGCACATGAAACGCTTTCTACAAAGATAACTATCAATAGTGGAACGGCACTGGTATGAGATTATATAATATTAGCACACCAGAGGGTTGTCAGAGCAGTTATGTATCATTAATGTGATAATATATTTATCAGCTCATTTGATTTTTTTTATTGTTTCACGGTTTATCATAATGATAAAAGTACATTTTACTTGTGAACACATTTGAAACCTTCCTTAATTACCTCCTCATATCTGTATCCTGTCAAATTGATAACCATACCTGCTCCAGTATTTTGTCAGGACTGGTGTGCCAGTTTGGCTCTCAGTGATAATACTCTCACCTGAGTCAGAAGGTTGTGGGTTCAAATCCCATGTCAGGACTTGAACTCACATCGTCTAAGCTGACACCATAATGCAGCGCTGGGGATGAAAATAAACCAAAATTTACTCACAAACCAAACCAACAAAAAAATAGCTATTGGCACTTCCAGGTTTTGCAGGCTCTGTCCCATTAGCTCATAACTCTTCTCAACCCTGTGACAAAACTCACTTACACAGATTGGTCTTAATTCAGTTCACATTATTGTTTAATCAGCATTGCTTCACTACCTGGCCATAATATAATAAAATCCTTGCATTTCATACATCGCATCACTGAGACATCTCCTTAGACTTCGGCTCAGACTTCACACTTCCTACTCATGCCTACCTAAGATCTTTACTTCCCTTCCTTGACGCGATCTGAACCTCGACGTTCTTCCTCAAACCTTGGTATCCAATTTGTACCGCACATTTCCTTACAATACCTTTTATTCCCATTATTTTGTCGGTTGGTACAGTATTTATATCAGGCAGGTGCTGGGGAAGAGATCAAAGTGTTTTAGAGCCTTGTCAGTCTACAGTTTTATTTATGTGCGGAAGGTATTAACATTCATTTGGAATCACTAGGGACAAAAAAATAACAGGTTCATCAAACAGGTTTTGTTGCTATTAATCTATCCACAGCAGGAACCATCAGTCCTGATACTATGTAGTGTGATATGCAGAATATTCAAGATAGACAGAAGTAGGATTTTTTTTGCTCCAAAATTGATTTTCTTTGCTTTTCAATGCTTTTAAAAACTATTATAGTTTTTTTTAATGTAACTGACAACCAAACATGCTACAAAACTAGGAGAGGAGTAGGTAGGTGAGTTTATACATGACTCACTGTCTAACTGTGTTCCGTTCCATCAGCCAGTCTGGGCTACAATTCAACACTATTAAATAAACTTGGACGAGATACTTTAATCCTATAAAAGTAATTGGCAAAAAGCGGCTTCCCTTCAACCTTTGGCAGGAGGGAAATATTTGCTGAACAACAAACTGCAGCACTCTACTGTTGCATAATTCTATCCTCTCCAGTGAGACGGGCTCTGTAGGACAAGGAATTCAGCATTGCAGATGTATAAACACTGTTACTTCTGTGGTTATACTACTCTATCAATAGACACAAAAGGCAACTCCATTATTCAGTAATCGAGTTGTCAACCCGTATCTTAATTAGCTCAAAAATGGCAATTCTCCACATCTCCAAAGCCATCTGTCGTCAATTACGCATTTTCATAAATCTCAAATGTAAAATATTTCAGGAAAAAGTGCAAGAACAGTTCTCCGAACAACCTCATAAATATGTCAAGTGCAGTGCTGCAGATGTGTGAATGAATCCCAGGAGGCTGTATGCCAATATGATGTGTTATTGCCACCTCATACATTCTCTTGCTTTCACAAATAAAATGTGATTTTGTTCTTGTGATGTTTATTTGCCGTTTGATGGCACAGCTTTCAGGCTCAACAAGAACAAACATTTGCCATTTTGAATGACAGAATCCTCGCTTTGTTTGCCCCTCTATACGGGCTATGTTTTAAGAACATTTATGGTTTAATACAGCTCTGGTTATACTCTCCTGCATAATTCTCAGTCTTTGATGAACAAAATCTTCTGCAAAATTTGGACTTGTGATAAGATGCTATATCAAACGCAAGGATTATTATTATTATTGTTGTTGTAGGCAAGATAAGACTTGAGGGTCTACTCCGGTATGAAACTGTTCCTATATTAGTTCCAAACCAATTCTTTAATATCTATTACAGTGCCGGATCAGAGGTGAAGCTTATGTAGTTAAAGTTAACAATGGTGTTTCACTGTCCTGTGGGTGAATCATTTGAATTAGGGTGAATTAGAAGTTGTTTTGTGCCCAGGATTTCCCACACAGGATCTCAATTGGTCAGTAGAGGAGATAAATGGGTTAGCGGAAACCCTCTGGACTGGTCAGTTTATGGTAAACACATGTCAAAGGAAAGAAATGATGGCAGGAGTGGTGAGGTGTTTACCTTGCAACCCCTGTGACAGGGCAGAAAATAGGAGGGCAAAATAATCTTTAAAACAGACAAGGAATACGTTTCACATTATATGCACAATTTGTAAATTTTTCCACAAAATCACAAATTCACCAGATTGTCACACCTCCTTGTTTCCTCTCCTGGTGCAGGAAAAGGATGTGTTTAGTTTGTGCCTTTGAAGACAGGAGAAGCAACATAAATGTACAGGCATGGAGATTTAGATGCCGCTATTCCTGCCTCTGCTCCATTTCCCTTACATTTCTACCAGGGCAGTTTCCCACTGGCTATTAAAGTGGATGTACACAAGCAGCCCACATTCAGTTGCTTTCCAATAAAGTTGAAACTAATGCGCCTTCTTTCTTTTGAGGAGTGCTGGACTATCGTGTGCTTCTTTAGCGCCTTGGGACGTCCTCCCAACGTGAAAGGCACTATACAAATGTAATCTTGTTGAATCTTGTTGTTCTCCGGGACACCAAAGCGTGGGCCAACCACGTCCTTATACAGTGAAAAGTTCGGTTTCTTTATATTTAAGAAAATAAGAGAGGTCAAATTATTGCAACTCACAGGCATTCATGGGAGAGGGGATGCTGGAAGTAAATAAACATTCCTTTCATTTCTGGAAACACGCCACTGGGAGCCCAATCACTTCGCTGAGAGCTTGTGCTTTTACTGACATTGTGCAAGTCTTCAGAACTGCCAATAATTGAAATGTGGGGGTGGGGTATCTAAAATAATAATAATAATAATCCTTGCATTTGATATAGTGCTTTTCACGTCGGGAGGACATCCCAAAGCGCTTCACAGAACACACTGTAAAGTGAATTGACTGTATATTTGTGGGCGAACGTGGCAGCCAATTGCGCACAGCAATGTCCCACAAACAGTCGTAGATTGAAAATGACCAATTTATTATTGTTTTTGTTTTTTGGAGGGATTATTATTAGGCTCTGTGTGGAGTAAGGAAACTTGCCCAAGGTTTCGCCCTGACCCCCCAGGGATTGAACTCAGGTCTCTCGCTTGCAAAGCGAGTGCTCTAACCACTGAGCTACAGGACTAAAGGATGAGATCACCAAAGGATCTTATTATGGAGTATTCCTTTACACTGAAATTAAAATGTGCAAAACACATGCAAAAAAAGCTCATAGAAATGAATCTGCAGTGGCGCTCACACAACAAATTGTTCATTGTAAGAGTGATCTATTGATAATTATCGCACTGTGAAATTATAGGCGTGACATGACTGTATTTACATGGATTCTTATGCACAGAACACGACTGCAATTCCTGTCAGAGGTTTTACAGCCATTTGATGAGCCACAAGTATTATCAGCATTTTTTTTTCTGCAGGAGAAAAGTAGTCAAAAATGACCCTCATGCGTGACAGGGCAGACTTGCCCTCGGTCATCTAGCTTGTGTGAGCGTGGAATACATCGCTATACTCAGTGAAGTGGAAGATCATTTTGAAAATACCAAAGCAAAATACATTTTTTTTATTGATACAGAAGTCCCCAGTTCCACTGGCAGCAGATTTCCTCAGATTCTGTTGAAGCTGAATGTTCTCAATATAGAATCATAAAGTACTGTAGTCCCAAAAACATAGGATCACCAAAGCCAATTCATTTCCGTGTACACTCCTGTATCCGCCAACATAGCCCACACACAATAAGAACGCTCGCATTATATGAGTCACCACCTGCCCCAGAGACGAAACGTAGATAGATGTTCAATCTGCTACATTTACAAATATTGATATTTGTACTCATCAATTAAATACGATGGATTTCAATTCTGTTTCTTCCTGCCCATTATTTTCAGTGTAGCACCGTCTTTCGATGTATTAATCGTTCATTGTTCAATGTATTAATATTTACGTTCTGATAATTTTTTCATATAAAACACGTTTACTGCTGGCTGGAGCAAAAGACTAGTATTTTATGAATGAAATGGTACAGAATGAAATGCAAGAAATCACATAAAGTGGATTGTCAGACTCAGTTTCTCTGCAAAAATATATCAGTATTAGTATAAAACACTGCTGACAGGATTTACTTCAACTAGAATCAGTTTTCCTAAGGTCACCCATTTTTATATGATACGATGCTACGAAATAAGTTGGCTTTTTTTTATAAAAAATGTGATTGGTGATTCTGAGGTAAACGGAATAGTAAACTACACCGGCAAATGTTTTGATTAAAATAAAAATATACATGATACAAGAATCTGAAAATACAAATGTGGGAAGGAGGAAATTGAATGACACAGTCAGATTGAACACTGTCCTTTTACCCTCCTGGGCGTGAATCCAGCTGAGAGTAAATCTCGTCGGTTTGGTTGCGAGGATCTAGGTGAAAATAGGTCCGTCAAAGTGGATAAATCTACAACACAAAACTACTCTAGCAGCACAGCCTTGCAGTAATTTAGCATAATGCATCCTTCTGTTCTGCAATTAATCAAAGCCATTCCATTAATGAAAGATATCACATGGTGTACTTACTCCCTACATGACACTGGTTGGGGGGGGGAGGCGTAAATCATATTAATGGGGAAATATTATAGATTGCAATTACTTCGTATTCCTCTTCAGGATTATTAGTCTTATTTAAGTACATTGTTAAACAGCTCCCCAAAGGCATTGCCCACTATGGAATAGAGCCAAATAAAGGCTGAAATTCCTCGGCTTTTAGATCCAAAGACTATGCTGAATTTACTAATCTCAGTCAGGGTACCAGCAAAGGTGTTACAACTGTCCTCGTCACACCAGTGCTACTGAAAGGAATGGTAGCCAGGATTCCCACTGTTGTTGCTATCCAGTGGCCCTGCTTAAAAATGAGTGGGTCGACGTCACCCCACTCAGCTCCTGGTAACCCTGCAAGCCAAAGCTCTAACAGGCAGGGTGGTCCTAGCTGGACAAGCAGCGGGAAAGCTTGCAATATCAATGGCAAGCTATGTGCTTTTAGCTGGTTAGTCTCCAGCAGTTGCCCCAACGCACACTCTGGGTTCCCCAAGTCTTGGCTCTTGCCAACCTGTGCCCAATACCTTCTGGAATTAGGTAAGCAGGAGGCGTCCCTCCGGGGAGAGAGCGCCCATTCCATTCCAACAATCTGTCTCTGGCATTTCATGTGTAGGTGGGATGCATGGAACTCTCAGCTTGGTTTGGGTACTCTCAAGCACGGCGATGGGTTTCCGCGTGCGTCAGACACCCAGTTGACCAAAAAAAAAACGAGAATACAAACGCAACCTTGAACATGTGGAATTAAGTCCAATCACGGTGGGTGAAAGTTCACCATCTATTTAAAGAGAAAATTGTCCTGTACTCCTGAAGCATGATAAGCTGCATCCACAACCTATCCAACACCAACCCTTTTGTGTTGCTCTTTTGCACAGGGATTAACACTAATGTGCAGGCTGCTGATCCTGCATACATCTCTCTTGCCTGTAGCTGCAAATTGCACAGAACTCTATTCATCAACATGCAAACCAGTAAAAGCTGCCTGCCACAAAAATTACTCATCGTGCATTCCCACTGGCTGGGGATGAAAAGAAAAACAAAACAAAAAAAGCTTTCACTGTGGAACTGCCACAATAAACCACGAGGCTTTAAGAGTTGAATAAATAATTTTACAATTTGTTCACACGAGTTTGGAGAGTGTGAGCTTCTCGTCATATGCAAAATCGTGAAGAAACAAAAGAATACAAGAACAGAAGGCAGCACGAACAGAAGTACCTACATACAGTAACCAGTAAAACTGGGTCTTGCAAAAAAGCAGTTGGTGCTTTTACCATCTGTTTAACAGCAATGCTCCTCGCAGTCCAAGTACTTTGATGTGCTCCAGCCACTCTGCCACTTCCTTCCTGACTCAAGATCCAAGCAGATATGATTAAATAAACGCTTCCACAAGTCACGGGTGATATCAGATTTCCTTTATCCTGTATTGATAGTCTCTGTTTCTAATGTCACTCCCCCGCATTTCTGCAAAATAACTTTCACCAGAACTGTAAATACTTAAGATACTATAATTCACAGATGGTCGGAAAAAACTGTCTAAACGTCACCACATGAATGCCTCCCAATGTGAATTCAGTGTTAATTTTTCATACTTTCCCCTCTGCTGTCCATATGCTTCTGCAATTATTTCAGTAACGGATATTAAATGCCAATTTTACCAAATAGAAGTTAAACCATTCATCCTCAAATCTAAAGCATTATTAATATCGCAAGGTTTTTGCAAATGACAATCACACACATTTATTTCTCCACTGGGAAGTGGAGAGAAATGATGAGTCTTTCAAGGACACACTCAATATACCTCACAATGTTCCTGTAAAGAGTAACCTGCAGTAGATTGCCCTGCAATAATCATATTAATGCTGCTAGCAAACGAGTTGCTATTGATAGATTTTTGGTACACAAAGAACTAAAAAGTAGAATTAAAAAAACACACACCACTGAACATATAAAAGAAATATAGGGTAACCCCATTAGAACTCTCCTCCTCCCCGGTTGGCTTTTCCCTGTAGAATACATTTTAAGCTAGTTGAATAGAAACAATATAAAAATGTACACAGAAAGAAAAAACATTGGCATTAGGGTAGTAAGGGAATTGTGTGGAGCTATCACCAGAACAGAGTCAATAGGCTGAATGGGTTTCTCCGATCCTGCAATTTATGTAAGACGAGAATATGTCCTATTTGTTTTGTACACAGCAGTTGCAATCCACTGCAGTTGCCACTCTAAATCATACCCACTTTCAGGACAATTGTTTTACAACTGAACTGTAATATACAGAGAAGAAGCTCCAACAGTATCTGTGAGTGTCACATGAAACCCAATGTTTTATTCGATTTGGATCATGGCATAATTCTCTCTGCGCTGACTCGTCTCCAGCAGCGGGCCTAATTACAATGTACGACTTCTATTATTGTCCTGAACTTTTCATCCATCTGGGCTGGCACAAAGGGGTGCACTCGCATAACAGGCTCCTGGTTTTAATGAGCATTACCTCGGCACGCAAATAGAATGTTCTGTGCTTAAATTGCATTGCGACATTTTTATTTTAAGATTTGATCGGTAGACCTCAAATAGCACATTTAACTGGGTTTAGAAAGATTAGCTTTGTACGTGAACAAGGGAGGTTTTTCACAGGCGTTCCCCCCCCCGTCCCCGCCCCTCATTGGATTTCAATTGCTTCCCAGCCAATTTAACATAATTGTTCTTGCTTCATTAGGCTTCCCGATAGCATGCACTTTGCTAAATCGGGGGCAGGTGGGCCAAAGATTCAGACTCCCAGCAGTGTTCAGCCAGATTCCAGCAGATGTACGAGAATGTTGGCATTTGAGTAACCTTCATTCCCCCCTTACAAATCGTCTGTACACACAGTCAAGTACTCTGCATCCAGCATCCTGTCTGCAAAGTGCCCCATTCTCCCCAGCACCATCCAATCTCCAAACTACCAAAAGAAAAGGTCATTTAACCCAACCAATTAGTTCTTTCCAACAGAGAATATACAATTTCTGCTCATGTATTCCACCAAGTTTGTCAACCTCCTAAAAATCCCAGATAAAACTTTAATAGAAAAAAAGCTTTCTAAAATGTCATCCTCACTCCCAAAAGATAAGCTCAGAGAATCAAAGACATCAATTTAATGATCCAATCAACTTTGCTCAATCCCGACAGTTGCAGTCCACATATATTCCCTTGGCCCTGGAACCACAGAACTCCATAGAGTATTTGATAATTGACATCTATACTTCTCTTTAAAACCTGTTCTTATCCAGATATTCATGTCACCTTAATCAGCAGAGTGTCACATGGTTATTCCGATGGGAATGATTGCGGTATTCCTATAAATTTTATTTATGTGCTGCTGTGAGGATGCAGCAACATCAGCAGCCGTGCAAACATTCATCCTTTCTTCATATTTTGTAAAGGATAGAATCTATGTTTTCTTAATGAGGCAAAGTTTCTTTTCCCAGCCACTGGTTCAAAGTGGACCAGTGGAAGGGGGGGAGAGGGTTGGACTATTTACAGCCTTACTCTTACAGAAACAACAGCTATTAAATCAGTGTTGGTCTATTCAAATACTTCAACACAAATCTGAAAGGTACCACCTAACACAAAAGAGGAGCATGTTCCGTAGGAGAGGAATGGCTCCTGCAATTAGCTCCGGGAGTGAAAATTCAGGGAACAGCAATTTTATCACCCTATCGCCAAGCTATGAAAAGAATGATTAAGAAAAGCTTTATTACAAATTTGGTTTATTGTTTCCAAAAGACTTGGCAATAGATAACCAAGAAATTGTACTATCTTGTTATCCTTGGTTTTCCACAAACCATAATCTGAACTCCATCAATCCTCCTGTTGCAGCTATTCAGCTCACAAGTAACATACTTGAAGGAGGAATAGCAAGGGAGGGCTGGGAGGGAGGGTAACACAACTAAGAAATATTAAACCAAAGCAGGAATCGCCAGAAGAGATGTTAATAGGCGCTTTAATGTGCAACAAGGTCAATAAACTAATCACCCTCACTCTTGTTTATACAGTGTAGAGCTAATTATCGGACTGATTGGGATCAGCCTCATTGTGTATACAGAGAAAAATGCAGAAAAAACTGGGCAAATCAAGTACAAATTGATTACGGTGCTGACCAAAAACTTCTTCCATCGGGAGCTGTACTATCAATGCGGTACCACACACTGTGTCAGCCCTTTCCCTCCCCCTCTCCCCTTCAGTCTCTCCCCTGTACAGTACAGGAAATGATGGGAAACGTTACAGAGAGTTTATATTTAAGTAATAATAAAAATAATCCTTGCATTTGATACAGCGCCTCATTACGTCGTCGAGACGTCTCAAAGCGCTTCACAGAACAGAACAGACTGTAAACTGCGTTTTGTGGGCGAAACACGACAGCCAACTGCGCGACAGCAATTAGCTGCCGCGTTTCGCTATCTCAGTCTCTTTTCTGTCCCTGACATTCTGGACCACGTTGTGACACTCACCTCGTCTCCAATCCTACACTGCAGCACTAACGATTGCTGAATAAACACGTCTCCTCGCTGCCGACTTCACAATTGTGCCTCGCAGATAAACAGCGCTCCTCGTAACCTTGGGCATGTATGCTCAACAACAGATTTTCTGCTCGTATCACAGCACCGAGTTCACTTCCACACGGGCCCTAATGCAGTTAAGTGAACATGCAGATGAGTGATGTGTCAGTGGAGAAACGGTGCTGTATAAAGCATGAGTAATTCAGAATTGCACTGGCAGAGAGAGACCACCTTAGAGATGGTTTCAGCGACATGTCAACTCATAACGCCGCAGTTTAAACACAGTGAATGGTCCCGCTCCTAAATAGTTCCTTCCCTTGCACCACCCACTGTTTGACTTTTTAAAAAAAGCATATTAAATTTGCTTAAAATCATATGTTAGTATTTTAACAACTCTCAGTTAAATGTGGAAAAAAATAAAGTATAGTCAAGACTCTTGTGCAACTTGCACTGCCAGCGTAATGAACGGAACATGAATACCCTATAATCCATTCGCAAATATATATGTTCCAACAGCTGATGCCCCCAATCTCATTATTTGCCTCTCTCTCGTCGCGCGTGCTGAATGCAAGTCGCTGGTAGCAAAAACAGAAGAGCGTATAGAAACCGTCACTAACAACTGGCAAATACGCCAACCCACAACTGCACCGTAGCATGTTATCACAACGCACAGTATGTGTTACGTGGTTTTAAAGCACTTAATTAAACACTTTAACTTCCTAAAGGAGCATTCACAATCTTTCCATCACAAAACAGCACACCCCCAGCAGTGTATTATGTACAGTCCGTAATGGGTGTGTACACTATATATGTAAGGAATAATATTGGAAATGGAGAGCACGTCGCTCCGACCAGCTAGCGAATCTCCCAGTCTGCTAGTCTAACTATCTATCTGAAGGGCACAGCACAAAAACTATTTAAATGGGAATTTGTTGTATAAGTGAAGGAGAACTGTACAAAAGGGTTCAGTAAAGAGCAAGGCATTGGCTTTCGAGTGTATCCCGTCAGTACCTACTCTGCTGGATAGATTGCTACTCAATATGGTTAACAAGCCTGTGACTAACAAGCTTTGAATAATGGGGTAACGCACCTGCTGTCATTCTAAAAGCCAATATTTCTGCATGACAGTATAATTCTTAACAGCAACAGAGACTCAACAAGTGAGCAACCCATCTTGTAGCAATTGAAAGCACTGTATTAAATGCAGTTATTGTGCCACGATTCACGCAATAATGTCACTATTGTGATTTAATTTACATTTCTAAAGAAGACATTCTATACTTCACTTGCAGACAGCTGTCTTAACCACTCTAACTACAGACAATAAATCCGTTCTTTACGCAGCTGTCGTGTAAAATATTCTTCACAAATGGGCCACAAATAGTAAAATGTCTTTTTATTAATTGTTTCCATTTCTAACATCCATCGTATGTTAATAAAGCTCAGATTTCAAAAACGTACAACAAAAATTCAGTGCATTGGATTAATGAAACTGAATAAAAGACTAGGTTTTCCATTCAATGGTATGGTTGGTAAAGCAGAGCGTTGCACTCAGCCATAGACAAGAAATATCTCAAGTAGTTCAATTCCCACTCTATACTGTTAACCGATCTGAGCCAGAGAGCAGCTGTAGATTGGAGGGGGGAAGCAGAGACACGTTATGATTTACCTTAACGTTCTGGGTTAGGTTGGGGGAGGGAATTGAGTCACGTAGAACAAAACGATAGCACCAATTCCGCATTTTTCCAGCTGAGATAACAGGATCAGTAGCAGAGTTTTTTTTCCAATTTTAATAATAGCTTTTTGTTACACTGCAAAGTTAACAAAAGAATGTCAACAAAGACATGAATTTCTTTAATTGTTTTGAGCGGGAAGGAATTGGATTTCCTCAGATTGAGAATGGTTTTGTACACAGTACCGCAGAATAAGCAATTCATGCACTTAAATTCACATTTGTCACAAATGATTAGGAATCCAAGGAAAAATAATAATCAAGTTGGGAAGATGGTAGAGTGGATATTGTTGACGATCAGATCCGATGGGCTGAAAGGTCTTGATATGTACTTTCCTTGTGATCCTGTCAATAGCAGGTTCTATTTAAGCGCTCTGAGACACCGTCCGGCGTAAAGGGCACTATATAAATGCAAGTTGCCATTATAGTTGTTCTCTCCTTTTCATACCACAAGAAGCAGAATGTCCTACTTTTGGACAAGCTATAAAACAGATTCTTCAGTTCAGTTCTGCTACAAAGCAAGTCCAGTTAAAAACAAAGGACTTATTGTTCACCAGGATCACAAGAGCTGTGTGGAGCCCGAGTGGTCACCAGTCTACGTCAAGGAGAAGAACAAAATCACTAAGAGGAGCTGCTGACATTTACGCATGCTCTGCCGTCAGCAAAGCAAATTCCCTCTTGCACCAATAGTGGTTGCACAGAGATTACAAGCGCAATTTAGATATGTTTGCGGATACCTGATCATTAAAGAGTGAAAATAATTCCATTTCATTGAAAAAAATCATTGGAAAGCTACTTGCAGGCGGATCTAAAAGATTCTAAGGATCCGGTGAATACAAACTCTGTTGATGTATTCAAATCAGAAATGGACAGGTTTCAGTTTTGGAAATTCCCTAACATTAATGTGAAGCTTTGTGTAAATTGTTGGGGCTATTGGCAAACACTGAAAGCCTGTCAATATAAAGTGTTAGCCACACAAACTATGGGAACATTCGGATCAATAGCCTTTGTGTAAAGGTTATTGATCAGAATGGTGTAGCTTATCTTTTGTAGCTTACTTTGATAATATAATGTGCAATGGATTTTGCACAATGAGGAACAGGTTTCTGAAAGTCTATAAATGCAAGGAATATTATTATTATTTATTTATTCTTTATTTACAGGCTTATTTTTGATAAAGTGATTTCATGGTTAATTCATGTATTAAATAATTCAACATCAGCTTCCTTTAGTGTTGAAAAAAAATCACTTTGAATGCCAAACGAATAAAAATCACTTTGAATGCCAAATGAATAAAAATCCGCATTAAAGCTGTATTATTTGAAAACATGTTGATCATGTACTGCATATTGTCACCAAACATGAATTAGACAATACAAGAACTGCAAAGGCATATCATGTCAGGTAAATAAATACCATACGACAGGACTGTCTCTTCAGAGAAATCTGTTTTGTTCAGCGTTATCTTAAAATGCGAGCATCAGAACCCAATTATTAGTGCGCTGCTGTGAAAATCCTTTGACAGCTTGTTAACAGAAATATGAAAAACATCTTCTGAGCGTTTGTCTCACTGCCCAGTAAACCTAAAACCATCTGCGTTCCTGCTGCACAGCTGTAAATTCACTGGATTGCAAGTAGGTACAATTGTGCTTCAATTTTTAGCACCTTGAACATTCCTCCCACATCACCAACTTCACCATTTGATTTGCTCCCAATAAATCTCTGACCATCCGGCATTTCATTTTTAAAACTCACAATAGGAAGAAGAAAAGTTGTTTAAATGCGGTACAAGGGATGGCTCACGGGAAGATAGTGGCAAGGCAGTAACGGAACGGAGTGGTTCTGACGAGGTCATGAACAAAGTTAAAAGCATTTAACGAGGACTCCCAAGATTTCATTATTGCCTTTAGTTACGTTTGTATAAATAAAGATTGAACTTTGCTAATGTCCGGTTTCTCAGCCCATGGAATGACGATGCTTATGGAGACTCCTGCTTGACCTTACGCCGAATGATACTACAAGTCGTTACGTCACGAGCAGTAAAGCTGACATTACAGAGCTAATGTACCTCTGCTCACCTGGCAACCCTTGGTCTCGATTTTTTTCTGTCCTACTTCACTTCCAAAACTAGAATTTTATTCCTGCATTGTATAACTGAGAAGGGTTATCTTTAGAAGAAAATAATTTCCTTGCAATTCAGTGACATTTTAAAACAACACCCCCCCCCCCCCCCCACCCCCACCTATTTGGCGATTTTAATTGCAGGGAAGAGACTTGCTGAGTTCCCACTTCTAATCAGCAGTGCTGACTGACAATCAACTGAGTCATAGACAAAATACTGGCAATGCAACCAACCATTTGAGCTATTCTCTCTGGTATTTTCTCTGTAGTCCTCCCAACAGCATGAGCAAAATCTCCAGCACAACAGACGTCCTGAAACGATTGATCTGTCAATTGCAGTACTATTATTTATTTTACTTATTAAAACCAAATTACTTTACGGTTTATAAAAAGCCTGACCAAACCCACATGATTAGAATAGGTAACAATACCATTTCAACTACCACGTCATTGCTCCCAATTGTTATGGTGCATCTTAAAGGCAGGTAAACTAGGATATTACTGTGCAGGCCCCCCGCTATAAGAGGGAAAGATAAAGGTATAAGCTCCCCAATGGCTCAGTTGATAATGGCATTGCACGGTGTGGAATTGAGCCCCACACACTGCCAGGGGCTGCCCTGGCACGAGAGAAAATGTACAGCAGAGTAAGAAGAAGCATTCGCACTGTTAGAAAGATTAGCCATGAGCAATAACCAGATAAATTGGGGCTTTTCAGACATGAAAAGGGACTTCTCAGAGGGGAACATGTCGAGGTGTATGCAACATGCCACATGAGGTAGAAAAGGCCAACGCAGAACAATACTACGAGAGACACAAAGACAAGGACAAGAGAATACAGGTTCAAGGTTACGAGGAAAAATTTTAGGATAAAAGTCTCTTTTTAGAGCAACAGTAATCATCAGTTGATCAAGGGTAATCAACAGCTGGAAATAGGTTACCACATTTAATAAATAGCTTGATGCTGCAAATAGAAGCCAGTAGAGTGGGTTTTCAAGAAAGACAAGACAAAAATGTGTTGAAAAGCATTTTCTTCATCAATACCATCTATTTATCACTGTGTGTCCTACTGGACCTAGTAGAGAAGAGAACCAACTGTGGGCAAAAGTGCAAGGGAAAAAAAATAGGTGCACGTTCTCACTTTTTTGTGCAAGAACAATAATAATAATGTTAATAATAATTCCTGCGTTTGATGTTGCGTCTTATCAAGTCATAAAAACGTCGCAAAGCGTTCCCAGTATACTATAAAGTGGATTAACTGTGTATTTTGTAGGAGAAACATCACATGATGACAAACGATAAAGGGAATAACCCACAGTGGCAACAAGCAAACCAATTTGATCCAAATATCAGGACTATGTATTCTTCACATTAGTGTTCGTCAAGCAACATAAAATGAGAGAAACAAGGTTTTTTTTAAAAGACAGATAAGGTAGTTCAATTCAACCATTGTAGAACAATTTATTTCCAATACTTCCTTTGAATTTCAAGCGGAAATGTGGAATTGCCCTAAAAGCTTATTCAAATGTCTATGTGCAATATAAGAGAATGATGCAATTAGTGCAAACAGACGCCCACTAGTAAATGTTTCAGAACTCAGGCATCAGGACTCCAGAGCGCTAGAGAACCAAATAATAAAGCGTAGGTGATGCTTATTACCTACAGCCTCTCCGTTTTCATTGAAATGATATTTAGTGCTGCTCGGGTGCAAAATAACAACAATATCTGTGAGCATTGATCAATGCTGAGACTTGCCAACTGCTGTCCGCAATGCAGACCGCTCTCTTTAATTCTATACTCAAAGGAAAAACTCATGTTTTATTTAGTGCTGATAAATTTAAAAGCCAACCTCCATCTGCATTGGCCCAATTGAGCAAAATCTACTACTTTGATATGTTTTCTCTCCTTCCATGCACACCCATGACACCCAGCTAAAAGAAAACATTGTTATAATTCTTCACATTTGTCTCAGGAACTAATTCGGTCATTACTGGAACTTACAACAGTTCTCATACTTTTGCCCTTTTCCTCACGAGGAAAATAACTTGTGCCGAGGTACAGAACAGGCAAGAGGAGTCCTCGGTTACTTGGCCAAGTGGCTATTCTTCAAAACATAACCAATAGGCTGTTCAACCATGGGATGTACGAGCTGACACTGATTCTGTCCTTACCTGAACAAACAGCAGTCTGCAGCTCAGGTGGGGCTTGGTGCCTCTGATGAAGCTGCATTGCCTCGTTGACATTAATATTACTAACAAATGCAGCATCTATCAAAAATCTATCAGTAACATGCAGAGAAGGAATATTTCGGAGGCACGGATAGAAATGTTTTTATTAGTAATAACACTCATCGGTTTCTTCACAAAAATTGATTAAAATAAACACGTCCCTAAATATCTGCCTTTCATTGGTTTTAGATTTTATCTTTCCACATCTTAATTTTCTGCATGCTTCAGTGTCGTAAAAAGCATATCTCACACAAACCAAACACATCAATAAAAAGGCAATGAAAAGGGGGAAGATGAACCATTTCTCGATTCGTCTGAACAATTAAGTGACTCAGTTTCTGAAAGAGTGGCTGTAATAATAATAATTCTTGCATTTGATATAGTGCCTTATCACGTCTTCAAGACGTCTCAAAGCGCTTCACAGAATATACTGTAAAGTTAATTGACTGTATATTTTGTGGGCAAAACGTGGCAGCCAATTGCACACAGCAGCGTCCCACAAACAGTTGTGGATTGAGTGACCAATTTTTTTTTTTTTTGAAGGAATTATTACCCCCGTAAAAGTGATCTGCCAATTGATTAGCAACTGGGTTCCTACTTACCGCTAGGTAAACAGAGGCATGTGGAGTAATAAAACTTGCCCAACATTTCGCCCTGCCGGGAATCAAACCCAGGTCTCTTGCTTGCGAGGCAAGTGCTTGCACGTAATCAACTGGTGTGAAACCTTGTCTTGCCCTGGAGTGCTGTTTTGCAGTTACTTTCCTCTCATTTGTATTGGGAGATGAAATCACGCACAACTGCTTTTTCTGTTATAAGGTTGTTTCAAACCATGAAGGATTTCTGCCTCACGGCATCCACCTTGAAAATGACACGTCTCCTTTTGATTCAGTCAATTAAAATTAACAGCTGACTAGTCATTCAGCCTTATAATGGAGAGCAGCAAGATCAGTTTTCTTACACACTCATAAAACAAAGCACCATCACTATTGAAACTACAAATACTGGTCAACTGCAGATAAACCCGTAGCTTGGCCAGGTCTGGAATTACAATCTACCAAATCAGTTCTCAATCACCCTCACTAACAATCCTCAAGCGCAACTGTAAAATATTATCCACAGAACAGTCACTACAAATCAAAGTCGTCGCATTGCGTGAAGAGCTTTGAGAACTTTCAAAATAAGGCACTGTATCAAATGCAACTATTATTTTATAGAATCAAGGTATAAAATGTGCATTTTGAGGCAGTGAAAAGAAATCAGAGGAGAAACAGAGATATGCAAAGAGGCTAATTAACCTTTTTTAAAAAAAACAAATGAGAAGATGAGATAACCATGATCCAAGCTTCTAAAAATGATTAAAATCAATAAAATCAAATATTAGTGAGTCTTTTGTAAAAAACCTATACAATAACTAGAGATCAGGATTATAAGCTAAACAACAATTTGTACTTATATAGGAACTTTCAAGTAGGAGATGGTTTCAAAGATCTTGACAGGGATAGAATGGGGAGCGTGAGTTGGGCTGGAGATGGGGGAGGTGGTCCACGGTGCAATCAATAAATAGATAGGTTTTTAGACAGGATTTAAAGCACAGAGTGACAAAGAGAGAGGAGCAAAGCGGAGAGATCCCCAGAAATCGGGGCAAAGTGGTTGAAAGCAACATTTTAAGACGGGTGTGAAAAGCAGAGACATTTTGTGGACTGGGTGAAAGCTGCTAACAGCAGAGCTGAGCGGGCGAGAGTATAAAGCAGTCAGAGCTGGTGGAAGGGGTCGATTCGGGTATAGGATCACTAGAAATTGGAGTGGTAGTGGAGTGGTAGGGTGGGGCATTTGAAAATGAGCACGATTTTAAAGTCAATCTGCTGTGGGATAGGAAGCCAATGGTGGTGGACAAGGATGGCACTGCAGAATCCTGGATGGTCTGGAGCTCATACACGCCTGCGTTCACAACAACAAATTCCACTTATACAGCGTCTTTCACAGCGGAAGGACATCCCAAGGTGTTGAGAGTATAACGCTTGGAGGCTAGAAAGCAGAGAGAAAGCGTTTGAGAAATCAAGTCTGGAGTTGACAAAGATGTGATTGAGGGCTTTAGGTGTGTTTAGGGTGAGAAGGAGGTGGGCGATGTTGTGGAGATGGAGGAAAACAGACTTGTTTAGAGCTCTGGTGAAAGCCTTAAACTTGAGTGTATAATAAAATGAGGTTCCATAAGCAAATTGCAAGAATAATTTCTCCATATTTAGAATCCGTACCTCTATCCAGTAGATTAAATAGTGACAATAACCTCTGAAACCCCCAGTTTCCTGAGGCAAGATTTGATTGAACTTCAAGATTCTGAGAAAAGCCAAATAATACGTTCGAAAGAACCACACACACGCTCTATAGCAGGGCACAGTGCTTAAAAGAAGGAAAGTGAACAGATTAGATTTGACCATTTAACACCGAAGGCTGAAAAATATCTGGAATAGCCTGCCCAGAAAGGCTAGTGGAGGCAAACAACAATATCAATTCAGGAGGGCTCGGGTTATTTTAAATATCTATCTATTTGAAAGACAGTTACAGAGCAAAGGCAAATCAGCCGGCGCCAGGCTCTGCACAAGAACATTCTGAAAAAACTTCAAACTAATATTTTGGGGGAAAATTCTTTCACAGCCTTAAAGAATATTCACAAATATCATTATTAGCGTTGCCACAGTAAGTACAGCTTATAGCAACATCTGTGTGTAGCAGGACGCTCTATAGAAACCACTTGGCCCTTTTTTTCCACACAAAAAAGACATTTTGGTTTCTGGCAGCAATTCAGTACAGTGGTCAAGAGGTCACAATATCAGGTTATGACATGGTCTTATCCAATCTAGTTTCAAAGCACTTCAGCATGAGAAAGGGATTCTGCTTAGACACATTAGCATATACCCAGAATACAGAACCATCTCCAACATAAAAATAAGCAACACTGCTGTTTCAGAGCTCCTACTGAATAATTCTGTCTAAACACTTAATCCCTTTGGTTTTTCTTCAGTGGCTTTTACATGACACACTTTGGACTTCTTCCATATACATGGCTCTTTTGATTTTTGTATGCGCTGCACAGGGCTCACATGCTACATGCAAATCAAAGAGAAGCAGCTTTCCTAATCAGGTTATTGCCTTTTATCATTGTCACGCGCACTTCACCTTGTGAATACCCAAAGCTGACATTCTGGCAGGATCCTCGCAATAAAGTAAGGGAGGAGCAGGGAATACAAGACAATAAACTGAAAACATGCTTCTTCTGATCTAAATGTCTGGTATGACATAAAATCATAAATCTCCACGCCCTAAGTTTGTATTGCAGATTGAAAAAAACACAAGCAACAGAAATCCACAGTAACTGACTACATGTTGCTTCTCGCTAAACTTGCAGTGGTGTAGTACAAATCATTATTCCTCTTATAAATAAATATCCTGCAGGCATCATGAAAAGCTGCTCCCAGCCCAAAGTCCCCGAAAAACAATAGACACCAATGTAACATTGACAGGGCTTTCAAAACGAATGTGACGGCAGAGGTTTGGAGGGTAATTATCTTGGTCCTTCGATGTGACTATGGTCTTGTAATTAATTTCAGGGACACATTATTCTACATGCAAACCCTTTGAACCCTTCAATTACATTAAAAGCTCACATTAATCTAAACGTTGATTGAACACCATTCTATGTAAAGCACATAAAAGCTAGAATCAGTTATTGGAAAGACATTCAGGACAGGAGCGGGAGCAGTAGGGATCTGAGCGGATGCAACAGGTTAGTTTTAGTCTTCTTCAAACTGCTAAGAATCCTTTGTTGTTTACCAAACCTTATCTTTCAGTAGAGTATTATTTATTGCAGAGCCCGTAATATAGATCAAACTTATTTGGATCCAGAAATAAATAGCACTGCCCTTAAAGAAAAATCCAATACGTATGAAATGTGAAGTCCACATGAAACCCACAGCAGATACTGGGGATTAGAACAGCTGCCCCTGTTCTGCTCCTCATCTCTTGCAACATCATCCACAGACTCAGGGGTAACTTTCAAATGCGAACCGATAACACCCTCTCAATTCTAGGTCTGCTCATGTTCTATCCGCTTGCCTCAGTTGCTCTTGATCCAACTACCGGTGAGTGCACCAGTGTTGAGCGCTGATTTAACCCCAAGTATCCTTCCATTCCTCATTGGCAGCTCAGTAGCTATGCAAGTAACCATGATGGAGTTGGGGGGGAGGAAGTCCACTGATATCAGGAGCTTCCAGGTCCTAAAGGAGCGCTCTGAGGTACAGCACCAAAGTAACACACCACTTAAAAAACACATTCTCAAAACGGTCTGTTCCACAGCAGAGTTGAAAACTTCTGGCAGCTTCACAACACCCAGAAGATAGAACTGTAGACAGACTTGCAATATACAGGAAATAAAAGACAACGTAAAAGACAAAAAACATCAAAGAGAAAGATTATCTGGCACAGTGCGGTACTACGATGACAGAATTCCTGTTGGAACTTTTTTTTATGAAGTTGGCACGGTAGCCAATTAGGTCTGCTATCTGTACTGTTTGCTTACCCGCACAGATGCCAGCCCCAGTTGATCCAGACTCTCTATTAGTCCCCACATATAAATTATATCACAACCTTACTCAGGAATTGAATGTTATAAATGCCATCATACTGCACAGCTGCATTCGCCAATCAAAGTGCAAGTAACTTGGTTGCAATTCAGCAAATAAACCTCAACAAAGTCTGGCTCACTGAAAAAAAAAACTCAGCCTACTTGAGGTCCTCAAAATACGTGAATGAGCTCGTGCACAGTAAATACGAGCTGTGGAAGAGGTGAAACATAATACAGAGGAATATCATCTGGGATCCTCTAAAAATCAGAACTGGAAATGGCAACAGGGCTTGTGCACAAACCCCTTCCTTCCTGCAAACTATCCATTTACTCTGAATCCCACACGTTGAACCAAACTACCACTGCACTCCTCCTAAGTGCTTCTGTCATTTTGGACTTAAGAATGTGCCCGTCTTTAACATACATCACCCTTAAGAATTAAAAAAAAACAGATGTTTAAATGGAGTTTTAGTCTACGGCCCAATGTGCAGCATTTATAACATCTGCCTGATTTTGAAGCCTATTGGATCACGATACAATCCTCCGTGCCCCCTCGCCCAAATTCAATCAAACCAATCTCCCTCTTTCACATTTCCCAGGGTCACACATCAGAGATCATCAATTTGTCTGTAATTTCCCCACTGCCGAGCGAACTTTCCCAATTACTAAATTAGGCTCCACAACCAGAAAATAGTTGTAATTGACAACTTTGAAACTCCACAGTGTCAACAAGGCATGAGCAACCTCAACTTATAAACCTGAACACTCTGCAGCACTCCACAAACTTGCATTGGTAGTGTGCTTTTCAATGTAAAATAAATAAGGCGAAGGCTCACCTTCAAAGCCCTCCATGAGATTAAAAGAAATTAAGTGAATGTTATGCTACACAATATAAACGGAGCACAAGATACAGTAAATGACCTTGAGAGCAAAATATTTCCTCTGCATCCACAGACACGTCAAAGCAACTTAAATGGTCAGAGTTGCACTGCCATTCCTGCTCTTTTCAAAACATTTGCTTTTGCTTTCAGCAGCACAGATGTTGCCATAATATCCAATTGATTGCAGGTTCCATTCGTTTTATCTGAGTGAAATGTTCAGACAAAACATGTACAGTACAAAGAGCAATTGGATGAAATAAGTGAAAATCCAATCGAATGCTGGTTCCACTTATAAATGTTATCAACAATTTACATACTGAACCATCAAGATTAGAAATATTGTGATTTATATACTCCTAGTTTCTGTATTGCACTGTCCAATGTGAACCCAAGACTAGCAAACGAAGGAGCATGGTGCTACGATTGACCTTGTTGCTACTGGGCTACGTAGAGAGAAATGCGAGCAGTTTCTGATCACTAACCAGTTTTATCTACTGGGAAAGTGAGCATATGTACATGCGGTTAGAACAGTACTGGCACAGCTCTGATGCCTGCGACGGTTAAACTGCCCGTCAACGCTCGCAGTTTATTGGAGGGAGCCCATGCAATCGTAGACCAACAGGAGCATTCTGCAAACAAAGGAAGTTTTTAAAAAATACCCAACTTTCCTGATTACTTCAACTGATCAATACACCATTTAATATAAAATATTAAGCAAAATGAAACGGAAATAAATTCTAAACAAATGTCACTGGCAGATGTAAGGTGTAACCAGAAAGAATAACTTAAAACTTTGAATAATCCATCATAGACAACCAGAACAAGGGGTAATAATCCCTTCAAAAAAAATTCAATCACTCAACCCACGACTGTTTGTGGGACGCTGCTGTGCGCAATTGGCTGCCGCGTTTCGCCCACAAAATATACAGTCACTACACTTTACAGTATATTCTGTGAAGTGCTTTGAAACGTCTCGAAGATGTGAAAAGCACTATATCAAATGCAAGTATTATTATTATTATACCCAAGCTCCAGAAACAAATAAACTTAAGCCCTTCACTAGCTATGGCCATTTTTTTTAAAACAATTATATAAATTTCCTAGTTAAACACTTGTAGAAATGTTTTAATTGATTTTAATATCAAATTTACAATTGTTGACATTACGGCAACCACAAACTGTAAACAATTTTTTTTACTGAATTAAGATATTTTCACAGGTCGGTTACCCTCCAGTTTCTCCCCCCGGATCAGTCACTTCTTGCATTCAAAAGAGTAAGCAGGTAATCTCAGCTAATGACGCTCTTAATCCGGTCATTCAGACATATGCAAGAAACAGCAACTCTCCCTCAAATCCTTCCTCCCTTCCCGTGGAGAAACAAGACGCTCAGTCTCTGCACAGCATCTCCAGTCGTGCAGCCAAGATTGAGAACTCAGCACAGAAGGAAGAATCAAACCTGCGTCTCTTCTCCGTATGCCCAATGGGCTGTCAGATTCACTTGGCTTTAGTAATTAGAGAAAGGTTGTTCAGACGTTTGTTTCGAGTTCATCAACAGCCTTACCTGCAGCCCCCTCCGCCTCAAAATGCTGGAATCGTCCATGATGCTCCTTCAGACTAACGGCTACAGCTCATCCCAAGTTGCAAAAGACTTGTGCGAATTGTCGGTTACTCAGTTGCCATCCCACACCAGTCACATTAACGTTAGATTATTAGGCATTTCACTGTCCACATCAGCCCTTTTTCAAAGCAGGAACAGCTAACATACATCATTTCTCTTTTCCATCAGGATTCAGGCATTCTTTCTGGAGTTTGTGTTGCAAAAATCAGTTTCAGTCTCTCTCTCAAAGGCAGTCAGAGAGAGCTATTCAGAGATTAGCGGTAGGTCTGTGAGCCATGGAGGAATTGTTTTCTGTTCTGAATGGCTGAGACATGTGTGAGCTCAGATGATGCAGGAATTCATTCACCTATTCAACAGCAGCTTATCTGTTGGGGCCACCTGAATGCTGCAGCTCCTCGAGACTGGCAGTGCTGATGTGTAATGCAGACTCGGTGGATAGCCAGTGCCTCTTCTCATGTGTGAATTCTGGCCACAATCAGAGCTCACTTCAGAGTCATTTCAGCATGAGGTCAAACATCCTTCCTCACGTGCCAGTCTTATTTGTCTTTTGAATTCACACACTTCATCTCTTCCAAAAAAAAAACTCTCCGTCTCCCCCTCCCTCCCTCCCTCCCTCCCTCCGTACACTCTGAAAGTCGAATCATAAGGTGATTACACTGATATTTCTGAGGCAGTCTCGCTGATAATGCCTGGGAAACAACGCCACGATTCATACAAGTGACACGCAGCCCACGTCCAAAGTGAGCAAAGTGCTCGATTCACAAATCTTGTTCCGTTACGGCAGTTGTTTGTTCGTTTTTTTTTAATGTGATAGCTCCAGAGCTCAGCGGCACTTCCTCTCCATCTGCTGCTGAAAGCAACTGAGTACAAGCAGCGAGCAGCACTCAGCCGCCCAGCCAGCCGCCCAGCCAGCCAGCCAGCCGCCCAGCCAGCCGGCCGCCCAGCCAACCACAATCGGGGCATTGGAACATTTGCATAAACTGTATGGAGAGGCATCTCATGTTGCTGAGAAAATCTCCCTCCCCCTTTAGCTTAAAAACGTACTTCATTTCATCACTCCCCTTCGCCACAACCATGAGTGTCATTTACAGTCGAAGTAATCCAGAGTACGTTACCCAGAGATGCTATGTTATTCGGATATACTGTAGGTGAGGAAACGCCACTTTTCACAACACAAGCAAACAAACAAACAAACACGTGTGAAAACCTTGGAAAATAAGCAGTGTACTGTGGCTCACCTTCGATTAGTATTTACATGAACTGGTACTCAATGAAAGCAAAGCCAAATACCCTTTAGTGCAAACATCCATCTCTTCCTTTTGATCGGGTAACTGGCCTCATTTACAGCCCAAAACTGCAATGGAACATTTTAACCAAAATATTAAAAAAAAACAGGACAAGTTACAGTATTAAACCAGTTCAATTAAAAAGGTACATAACAAACTGTTCATATGAAATTTTAACCGTGAAATCTTGACACAACTGAGTACAGTTTGTGAGTAGATGACTCTTCACACAAGTTAGCCATATTCCGCAAGGCTGCCCGGAAGAGCAGCAATAAACACGAGGCAGTAAATCTCTAAGGAAATATTTGCCAAGATGAATTTCATATTCCGTGCGATCAGAGAGTGGAGGGGAAATGCAATTTGCAAAGCAGTATAAGGCACGATTTCCACAACCACTTTGTGGGCTAATTGCACTGTACATATGCAGCGGATGAACAAACTACTATTTTGTCCAGAATAAACATTAGACTTGAGCCAACAGTTGATTTACTGGTTCTGTTTGAGCTCAACTAAGTAAATTCAATTTGAAAAAAAAATCAAGAACCCAGGCAGAAAAAACCCACGCAAGAGCTATTTCCTATCTGCAATAGGCACATCCACATCTGACATCACTTCTTGGTACAGTTCCAACATACACATCTGTTTCTCGATCGCACAGTACTCTCCCAAGACTGACAACTCTCTTTGTTAACCCAACTAGGAGGTTACAGTTTCATTGACTGCATCCTTGGAGGTCATTTTACACATTTAGTTTAGTTCTCTGCTCGCTTGGGATTGCACAAGTTGTTTGGTCTCTGCCTCTATTTGAACAGATTCAAAAGTATTCACATTTCCCAGGGGGGTGGGGGGCAGGAGAAAGGAAGAGGAGGAGGGGAACACCAACAGGAATTTTAACTTTCCAGCCAAGAATACGGGCTTGTGGTACAACAAAGTGTATCAGAGTAATTGCATATACAGGTATAGTCGTAATATCACATGTACAACATGTCTATGTCCATCCTTGTCTTTATTAATACACTGAAAGGTTCTTCTAATGTTCAGTCAGTCACTTTCCAGCTGAAGTTATTTGATCGCCAGCAAATTTATTTTTCTTCTGCTCAAAATTCTTCTGTTATCCCAAAGATGCAAACTGTTTGCCAGAGAGCAACTTTTGTTCTTCATGGGGGCTGTGAACCTGCCCACGGGAAGATTTTTTAACAGCAGCATTTGCTTTGATTGAATTTTCCCTCCCTCCGACTGGAAAAAAATCTCCACAAAGCAGCTTTGAAACCACCGTTTGGCAGTTTGCAGCGTGGGAAGCTGTGGACCATGCGATTCTCCACTTGGCAAAAATTGATGTGCAATTACAGTGAATAAAACATTAATAATAATAATCCTTCCGCCGGATATAACATCGAGACGTCTCAAAATGCTTCACGGGATAACTGTAAAGTGGATTGAATGTGTATTTTCCGGGTGAAAAGCGACAGCACACAGCAACAACGTCCCACAAACAGCAACGGGGGGGGGAAACCACCTTTTTGTTTTTTATTTGGGGGCGTTGCTGGCCCAGTCACCAGGCCTCTCTTCTCAAATGGTGGATCTTTAATGTTCACCTGAACAGGCTGACAGGATCTCGATTTAACATCTCATCCAAAGGACGGCACCTCCAACAATGCAACACGACCCTCACCAGCACTGCAGTGGAGTGTCAGCTTAGACGATGTGATTCCAAGTCCCAATATGGGACTTGAACTCAGCCTTCTGACTCGAGAGGCAAAAATGCCACCAATGAGCTAGGCTGACACACAAGGACATTTATAGTGGAGCTCTATTGTGAGAGTACAACAGCACAAGAGGTTCAAAAAAGTTTGGAAGGCAAATGATCAATTATTCCAAGGCATCACCTTAAATCACCTTTAATGTTGACAAGCGAAATTTCCACTATAGAAATGAATTGCCTTGTAAATCACATTTACAGCTCTCTCTGTTCCACACAAGTTACACAACAGTGTTTGATCAGAGTTCCACCATTGATACTGAACAACTTTGGCAGTATTTGTATTGAATACGCTGCTCCACAAGCATCAATACAGAGCCTCATGCAATGAAACACTCAAAAAGAATTTCTCGGCACAAGCAAAAACATTCAGACAAGGGATTATGTCATGGTGACTCAATGCAACGGCACTTGCTTCTTTAAGAAACAAGCCATCTCATATAGAGTTTCAATCTATTGAAGCTTCCAAACCCAAAGTAACACAAGAGTCAGAATTGTAGTAAAAATCAGCATTGTTCCAGATGAGGGTTAATTCAGCACCAACATTTGTCATGTCCGACTAAGACGTGGGTCCTGGTGAGTGCAAATTGAAAGAGCAAGCATGGCTAATGTACATGCAATGCCATTTATGCAGTAGAGAACCAGTAGCTGATTGTCTGTGACTGGCAAGTGAGATCTTTAAGTACGTAATGGTAAGAGAATGGATGATTTGTGAGTTTTATTACATTTAACTGTAAACCCAAAGTAGGGCTGGGGCAGAGGGAAAGCATTCATCATAAATGACAGTTGGTTACTATTAAGGGTAGTTAACATACTGGCCTATTTTGTCTTCATTGGTAAGTTTATAATAAAGAGGATAATGACAATGACAAGGCTTGGAGTTTGGCAAGGCTTGAGGAACCCAGAGTGCTCATTAGGATATTGCTCAGTTTAACCAGCAATAGCCACACAGCTTCTCATTGCAGAGCACAGTAAATTCTGGATTCCCTAGGTACAGAGATTCAGCAGCTACCGCTCACTTCATGGTACACCAATCAAAGTAAGCACTAAGTCTTGGATATACAAGGATGCCCTCATGAACTTGAGTCCAGGTAAATGCTTAAAGCAGCTGTTGCCCAAACCCAAGTTTCCCCCATCAGTTTTTCAATGGACATCTATGTGCCTTCAGTGTGAGACTGGGAAGCAGAGGTCAATGGGTAGTAATCAGGAGACAGAACACAGACTGATCTCTTCGCCTCTCTAGCCCTCAGGACAGTTGTAGCACCCCTGCTGTAGCCCATTGCCTTGAGCCCCGACCAGGAATAGAACTGGAAACCTTCCTGATGTATATGCCCAAGGACCACACCAGGCATTGCAATTGCTCACTGAGCCTTTGCAGAAGTTTAAAGGATGGTGTTTCAGTGGGTTTTTCAAACGAAAAGTTGCCCATCACAGTGCACAGCAACTTTAGGTGCTCGACAGCAAATGATTTTTACATCTAGCTGCAAAAAAAAATAATTGTATGCATTCTGCCATCTTCCTATCACACAATTGTACAGAACTGCTGACACCATACTGATATACAGCCTCCTCCCGTCATGAGGAACAGACAGAAAGTTGACAGCAGGAACGAAGGGTTGGAAACAAGATACGTTGATACACTGAATTATATTGCAGTAAATCAAGAGAAAACAATACCTGCTGCAGACACAGCACAGCTCAAAATAGCAGTTAGTGTTCTAAACACCAGAATCCAATTGATATGGTCATCAGGAACAGATAACCTGGTGAATATTCTCCTCTCTAATCATCAGCTACTAAGGCTATAGTCCAACTACTGCCACCATCTGCATAGATTGGGAATCTGACCTCCCTGATCTGATATTGCTTGGCTATTCATTTTAACAAAGCCATCAGGAAGCACACTTACTTATCTTAAAACTTCAAATTAGGTCAATCCATTAACCGTAGCATTTAGCATCGACAATGAGACATTAACTAATCACGAGTAAATCAAAGACATGGCTAACAGAAAGTACTGGTGCCACATCTCGTTTTAAACTAGCAGTTAGCACAATCCACGAAATCTACAATTAACACTTCAGATTTATTTATTGCCTTTTGTTCATATCAGTTTGCATTAATGTTGGGGGGAGGGGCTGAAGGAGAGAAAGGCTCTGATGGATGCTCATGTATAATAATCTGAAATGTGAGCAGTAAGAAAATATCTGCAGCTTTTTTTTCCTGGAGGCAGAACAGTCATAGTCTGTGTCACAATTAAAAATAAGATTCGAGCTTGAGACACACAATTTTCTCAGCGTATCTTTACCCAGCTCTAAGCAGAAAGATTCGATTTAAACTGAAAAATATGAGAGCATATTCCTGTCCTATTTTAAGACCTTAACAATGGTTGGTTTATCACTATAGACGTTGATAATTTAGAGTCAATTCAAACTTATCACTGCCTCACCAACATGCAATGTTGGTTAACTTCCATTAAAGTCCCATTTTCAGCTGTAGCATCCACCTGCATTCAGGCCATAATTTAAAAAACAAAGTTGCCTTCTTTGTGCACGCTAAATATTTTGCACAATCAGAGCCATTTAAAAGAATACCGAACTTCAAAATGACTAACAATAAAAATACAGGGATTTTAAAAAGCATTACGCAAACCGCTTCAATTGTTTGTACATTTTTCTTCGGTTGACTCTTTCAAAATATTACTCAAAAATATGATGGTGAAACTGAGATCTTATATGTGCCTTTCAGGTGAATGGTAAAGATCCCATAGTACTATTCAAAAAGAGAAGCATTTTCAGGCCGAAAAAATCCTGGGATAAAATTGATTATTCATTTTATGGCCAATTGTGGGACTTTGCTGAACACCAATTGACTCCCTTATGTTCACTACAAAATACACGTGCAAAACACTTCACATCACTATCTCCGAAACAAACTATCTTTTGTTCTGGATGCTGCCTTGCTGTGGATTACCAGGATTTAAACATTTGCTCTGAAATTCAAATTTGATCAGGTTGAGCAGGTTAATTTTGTTTTTAAAAAATCCAGCAGCAGCATACAATGCAAGGAAAAACAGAAAACTAATTACTGACCACAGTAATAAAAAAATCAAATCACCACCAAGACATCACCCTAGTCGTCTGCCTAACCTCAAAGTATGGTTAATTATCTAAATTCAGACAGGAAAAAAAAAATGGGTTTTGTATCTGAAAGCTCTTATGAAATGAGATTCTTACCTCATTCATAATTTCTGCTCGTTGAAACAGGGCCAATGAGCATTAACCTTGTGACAACCAAATCTGTCTTCCAGCTTGCTGAAACACGAGCAGGGGAAAGGGAGAGGAAAAAAGAAAGAGCCGGACAGCATTGGATCCCTTTCTCAAAACTGCTATCGATTTCATGCAACCAAGCAAAGCCGATTTACTCTAATCATTCACTTGAGCCGATTTAGAAGAGGAAACCTAATGCTAGATCAGTTAGAGATGATCCAAATCTAGGTTGTGGGTCAAAGTGTTCCAAAGCATTGCTAAAATCCACTGAAGGTCGGCATTTGGGCCAATCGTTAAATAGAGTAGGGTGCAGAGAACCTTCTGAAACCTCATCTCAATGAAAGGACACTGGTGCTGGTGCTGCTGCACAAACCAGCCCTATTTTACGAAAATGTCTCGACTTCTTCCTGATTTCCATGACATTCAGCAAAGCTGCTGACCTGCACCTGGGTCTCTTTCAATGCCATTCATGGGTTGGTCTCCAGGAGATGTGAAGCAGCAAACAAGAGCAATTTAACCTTTCTTTCCTCCATATTTCCTGTGAGGATGAGTTTAACTTATACCTGCACCTTCCCCAACAACACAGGATAAACAAGGAATTCTCCATCTAAGGAACAAAGTGGACACCGCTATCCTCTCTCTCACCTGTGGCACACCACTGTATTAGGGTAAGCTTTAAAAGGAACCTAAACTGGCTGGCAGACTTCATGCTCAGCAAGCATACTGGACACACAAGTGCTGCTGTTAGAATGTGAATCAGTCTCTATGCTACTTCATTTGGTACACCATTCCCACTTATTCAAAACACATAAATGGCTGCAAATTATGGAAAGCATATACAGCGCTTGCGAGGATGAAGGTATTCTTTAAGGACAAGAAACCCAGGACCCCAATCAGCAGCATTCAATTACAGAAAGTCGGTCAAAAAAAAATTATCTGTCAGTCTACCAATGAAGTCTCGAATATGGCTGCAAGAAAAAAAAAATCATTTACAGCCCTTCCCCAATAATAGGGAACATCATATTCCAGGAGCTCTTTCAATTTAGTTTCACAGAACCTCAAATTGGCATCTCTTGGTTTCACAACCCAATTTATCAAGTCCAATATAAATTTCTTGGAGAAGGAGAGGAGAAAGAGGATATCACCATAAAAGGCAGAAAGGTAAAACAATAAATATTATTTCATTTATGTGATTTGCCAACTGGGATTATAATTTCTGACACAGAATTGTCTATTCACTTTTTTTAAAAAAGTAAATTGATTCCTTAATACTGAATAAAAACAAATAAGATTAATAAACAGTGATGGTTGCTGCTACACAATTCATACATGCTACAGTAGGGAGAGAAGGGACATATTTTCCAGTTATGCTGATCTACACCTGATCGTTTGTGGCAAATTCTTCCTTACCCTCCAACGGGGTAAAATTCTCTTTGAAAGGTCCATTTTATTCTTAATCTACTCCTCTCCGTCAAATTCAAGCCAAAGAAATACAAAAGTAAAAGGTACTTCGAAAATGCTCCTGGCCTCACAAGACTTCACAAAGGAAAGAAATCAGGAAATAAAATAAAACAAATAAATATTTGAATCGCACGAAGACACAAAATCCCTAACAATTTTTTTTCTACAACAAGTACAGTATAGCGCTTTCAGTTTAGGTCAATAAGAATATTTGCTGGAAACAAAAGGAACCTAAGCAAAATTAGTGCTGAATCTTGCATTCACCTAAAGTGCTTACAATAGTGGGGGGAATAAACAGTGACTGGTATGAACCGCTTTCATTCAATAACATATAACTGCTCAGTTCCCTTATATAGGCAGTTCAATCTGCAGTGCTGGCAATTAGCATTCAAATTATGTTTCTACAAAGCAGTTATAATAATAATATTAATCATTTGCTATAGCGCCTTACCACACCTTCGAGATGTCTCAAAGTACTTCACAGAATACACTGTAAAGTGTATATATTGTGGGCGAAACGCGGCAGCCAATTGCACACAGCAATGGCCCACAAACAGTCGTGGATTGATTGACCAAATTCTAATTTATTTATTTTTGACGGGATTATTACCCCCCGAAAAGCGGCAAGTCAATCAACTAACAACCGGGTTCCTACTTACTGCCAGGTGAACAGAGGCGTGTGGAGTAAGGAAACTTGCCAAAGGTTTTGCCAGTTAAGACAACATCAATGATGCACCAGAATGAGAAAAACTAAGCAGTGAATCAATTCGGAATATCTGGCATTTACACTGCAATTTTTTTTGTTAAAAATAGCAAGTCCTAGAGGTTTGGAAGATTTATTTTCCAAATGTATTAAAAAAAAACTAAATTGCTCCCCCATCGTCATATTGTGCACTGGAGTTTCAGGGACAGGCTTTCCCTTATAATGAGTTCGCAGTTTCAAATAGGAAGATACTGAGCAGAGCCAAGGTGCTTATCAGGGTAACAAAAACTCGCAACGGAATTTAATTGGATGTGGAAGGCAAGTTGCCGCAAGTAACTCTTAGTTTCATAACCACTCTCCCCACAAAACTGATTGAGAGATCTTTTGCGAGAATACTTTTTAAGTAAATATGTGAACTACATATTATTTCAGCTGAACTGTATCAGGTAAACTCCTTATATCGTTCACTCCAAGGGAAAAGAGCTCACTGACTGTATCCAGGCTGACAAGGTGGTCTGTGGCTGGGAGGACACAGACCAACAGTTTTCAGTGTGGTACAGCAGCCCGGGCCCCACAACTGTCAGTTTATAATAATAAAAATAATAATAACATTGCATTAGATATAGCGCCTTATCACTGCTTCGAGACTTCACCGGATATACTGTAAAGTGAATCGACTGTATATTTTGTGGGCAAAACGCGGCAGTTTATCTATTAAAACACATATAAGTGAAGCACAGTGTAAGTTTACATGTAGGCGTATGGGTCTATTAAAAAGCATTATGTTCATCTTGCTCATTTCAACAATTTGAATCACTCAGACTTGATTAATCAGGCAGAAGGCAAGGTCTAATATTTCTATTTGCAGAGATTTTGCCACAGCAGTCAAAACAGCTCAATGCGCAGCTGGCTGAGGCCGAGCGTTTCCTGTGATACCAGGTTGCCGTTGGTGAGAGAGCCCTGACCCCTGGCACTCATATGTGCGTAAAAAAAACAATTTATACTTCTAATAATTTCAATTCTATTCAGCCTTTCCCACACATCCTGCTTGACGAGCATCAAACAAAGAAGACCAATCGTGATCCCAATTTATTTCCTCTGGAAAACCCCAACCCTCAAATATTCAAAGCTAAGGCAGCAAGGCAAAGCTAACCTCACTGCTTCAGTCCCACAATGCAGAGACTGCAAATCAGGGATATTGAAGACATTTATTTTTACTTAATGTCAATTCTACTGGTTTAAAAAAAAGTGCTGATACCCACTTTAGCGCTTAACCGAATTTAACAGTGGTTATTTGGTTATGTCAGTGACTGTTGTAAATCAAGCAAAATAATCTCAACTGAAATCTGAGTCCACATGAACTTCATACGACTTTGAATCCATTGTGTATATATTTTCCATGATCTCAAAATGAGATGCACTTAACTTCCTGAGCATCGCTTTACTGTTGGGGTACAATTCCACAAATCCAAACAACTCTCCAATACTTCACTCACGTGGCTACTCTCAATATGCGAGTTTAGACAGTGAACGTCGACAGGATATTTGGTCACGCTGGGCAAACCTCCATCCTGTTTTCATCTAAAGTCCACACACATACGTGAACTTTTCCAGAAGAATTCACTGGATTGCGAGTGGAGTGAAAATGTTGGCTGCCTTTTCTTCTCTCCAGCTTAGGGATAAAAAAAAGTCAATTATAAGAAGCCGTTTCAGATCAGTTAATATCCCACAGAGAAGGAAAACTTCTGAGCTGTACGACATTTTGCCACACCAGGCATTGCCTACTGGCAGTACTTGTATGCCAAGTCAGTTAATGAGGAATAAAGTGAAGCTACTTATTACACAATTGGTCCCATGTAACTGCCGTTCAGATAGAATGTAATTATGGCCATACATTACCCAAATTATGTAGAACAAAACTGAACACTTAAGAGGCAGCTGACCCACACAGGGGTTCCCAACACCCTTCGGGCCATTTACTCAAAACAAAACTTGCATGGACAGATGGTTGCCATTGCTCTCCAACATACTCACTGCTGAAATGTGTTAAGCATACCTCAAAGCATACCATTCTGGGAAGCAAGAACAATTAAAGAAACAGAACTCGGAGTGGAGCATAGCTTTGGTTTTGCTGCTTTCACACACAGATCAGAAATAAAGCAGACTGCTGACTAAAATTAAATTAATTTCATGCTCAGACATGTTTGAAAACTAGTAGAAAAAAATACATGCACAATTGCAGTACTACAAATCCGATTACTGGTCACATCATATTTACTGGTTTCACCTCCCTTGGCAGACAAGCTGCTTAACGATGCAAGGCATACAACAAATTCTATAGTACTACTTTAATTTACAGCCCCATAAACTTCAACTTAAAATTCAAGCTGAACCGACATGCAATCTAATCAATCCACAATAAAAATAACATTGCCCATTTCAAATTTCAACGAGTAAATTTATAAAGACATGGTGTGGCTGCGAAGTATAATATTCCATCATTTGTGAAATGACTAATGTCATGTTTGTCCAAGAATAGTAGTACTGCTTTCTGGCTAAATAGGAATTCAGGGTATTCCACTGTAATGTGTTTATCACACAAGTTTTGCCACCAACCAATGTCAATTGCATTGCTTATATAACGAAGGAGTAAATTACTCTGCAGCATTTGCTTTGAAGGCGAAACAGTGCCAGCCAGCTGTCTTCTGTAAACTAGCAGGCGAACAACTACATTTAATATGTATACAGTCCTGTCCTAAATTGTTATTATGCAGCTCAATAACCAGATTACAACTGATCCATTACATATTAAATCAACTCTAAATAGCTTCTATCAACTAGTTTCCAATAATTAAAAAAAAGGCCAATTTTCGTTTCCTGAAGAGAAAGGGTTCCCAACCAGATTATTTCTAAAATCTAATCGGTTCCAAATAAATCAAGAGCAATTTCAACTATTTTCCCCGAGGGTTTTTCTGAACTATTTTTCAGTCAAGGATAAGAGTGCTAGCTGGTCTCTTCCTTGCACCTAGTTTCCGACAAAACATCAAATTAAAACCAAACACCCAATTAAAACAATTCCCTCTTCCCAACTACCAGAAACATTCCACATCCACCACATCATGAACTCCTTATGTCGTCTGGTAGAACACCAGCATTCATCACCTGGGCATTGATGAGATATGTCTACATTTTAATGCCCTTCCCATCTGTTTTCACCACATCTCTTTTGGATATACATCTACAATTTTAAAATAAGCCCAAAAATAAATGTGGTTTCTTCTATCCCTTAATGAATAAGGCACTGCAGTTATTTCAAAATCATTCTGAATTTATCCAACTAAACAATAGGCTTCGAGTCTGACGACATCTGATAGCATATGTAAAAATAGTCAAGTACTAGAAATCCAGAATAAATTTTATAATCAGACCAACAACAACTTGCATTTATACAGCTTCCCCCCCTTCCCCCCCCCCCCAGAGCACTTGACAAGCCTGATGCTGAGCCAGGGGGTAAACGCAAGGAGAGGAATATTTTTTTTAAATGTCTACATTTCAGGCCCAGTCCGGCTGAGTGTGAATTCCAGATACCGGGAGTCCAGCACGCCAGGGGTTTAACTGTACACAGATGATGCCTGAGGTGCAGGTGTAACCCCGTTTTGAACATCTTACTGTGTCGCGAAGAAGCATTTTTTTTCAAATCATCCTCGATAGCAAACAAACCACATTGAACAAACTGGGAAATCACGCGTGACAGATAGGATGCTGGATTGCCACAGCACTAGTTTCCATAAAAGCTATACAGAATCAAATTCAGCGAAGTCCACAGGAGAAAAGGCAAGAGTCTCACACACTAGCTCCTCAAGAAATTAGAATACGTAGCACAGAAACATTAATCAGTGATAATGGAGTCTTCAAGCATCACCTCAAGAGCAGAGCTTTTAACCATTATATTTAAACAAGATAAAATATACTGACCATTGAACATTACCGGGGTGTAGTGCTGGAAGGAGAGTAATAGATTTTCATTTTGTAGGTGCCTGGGGCAGTAGATGCCTTCACAAAGATTTAAATGATAAATGTGATTATTACCAGCATCCAATCTGTTTTGTTTTTGGGTGGGGGGACAAAAGGGTGAACATATACTGTCATGGTTCTTTCTTCTGGCATATTGCAGGATAGTCCACACTGTTCACCTCAAACACTCGTCCCACAACTTTAGAATGCACAAAAACATCACTCCAACTACTTTTATTGCAATGTATTGTGTTGCAAAATTAGCACCATAGCACGTGACTAGAGTTTTATGCTAGCTAGGTTATGGACTATGCTTATATTTCTGTAAAACGGAAGATCACATGATCCTGAATGACTCCGAATTGAAGTCCCGGTCTGGATTGTTTTCCTGAGGGGCTGGTCTGCCCGTCTTGCTGTGGGTAATTTATGGAAGAAATAGAAACCAAACAGCTCTTTCCCGTTCAGCACCTCATGGCAAATAGATCAAAGCAGTAGCACCATCACCCCAGTGGATCCCTGCGCTGAATCCTTCCTATTTTTCTGTGGACATTCACCCACTTCCCTTCCTCACTCTGTGGAGTGGCACTGTTACAGTCCAGGAAACCCTCAGCTTCCCGTACGTGACGGAATGACCCGTGGGTTCCCAACCTATTGAGATATTGTTGTTGGGATCCGGAATTCATTACCTGAAAGGGTGGTGGAACCCGACTCGATAACAACTTTCAAATATTATTATTATTATTGCAGGGCTATGGGGAGAGCGCGGTGAAGTGGGATTAATTTGGACAGCTCTTTCAAAGGGCCGGCACGGACACAATGGTCCAAATGACCTCCTTCTGTGCTGTATAATTCTATGATTGTATCTACAAGTTCCTCAACTTAGGAGAAAAATGAGCTGCTACAAGGCGAATTTAATTGGAGATACTATATAGACCGAAACAGAAGATAGCTGATACTTTTATGATATGTAACAGTCAATAATCCTCGTATTTGCACCAGTGGGACATTCGCCTGCAATGGATCATGTTGAGTTATTCACTGAATTTAATATTACCATCAATAACCAGCATTACATGGCAGAACCTTGACAAATACCAGAAAAAGGAACAAAATAATCCCCACCCTCCATAGACTTTTTAAATAGTCATTTTGAAAATGCAGAACGATTGAAACATATTGGGCAAATAAGATAATCTAACGAAAATTCTTTGGATTCTGTGGATAAACATCGGGCCACCTGGTAAATTGTACATTGAATTTCAATCTTAGGTACTTGAAAAAAGTTAATCTTATTAGGTCATATGAGCTGAAATGTTAAGTCACTAATTAATAGCTGATTTTCTGACCTGTCTGTCTCACATTACTTTAATATGATTAATATGTGAAATGTTGAGTTTGACCACACACTAAATCCCAAGAAATCTAATTTGTCTGGAAGCTGTGATTTTTGTCTCCTAATTGTAGACGACAGCCAGCATGTGAAACATGAATTATGTTTGTGACGGGGATCATGGTGAAGTATGGAACCAATATGAACCATCAATTATGTTTGTGACAGGGATAATCGTGAGGTATAGAGCCTATACTATCCACTATTGGCGGGCGGGCCTTCAGCCACTCTGCACCCAGGCTCTGGAACTCCATCACGCAGTCCCTTCGTCTCGCCCCCTCCCTCGCCACCTTCAAGACCCTCCTCTTCGAGCGTGCTTTCGATCTCCCTGCTTTCCCCCCCCCATAATACAAGATCAGTCAGTGCAACCTTGTAACCTGTGTTTGGTTTGTCTCAGGGGATACAAAACCCAAATGAATAATTATATTTTTGAAGCCTTTCATACTCACAAAGCAGGAGACAGACATTGAACTTTCAATCAAATCAAATAAGCCTTGCTGTTTATCATGATAATAGACAAAGGTTTAGAATTCCAAGCTTGATATTGTTGTGCAAAATGGGTTTACAATATAAAAACCGACAGAAACCCTAAACAAAATCAGGTTTATTAAGGACCAAACTTCAGGAATTAATTACATTAATCCATTGTTGAGAATCCTAAAGCTGCTTAAGGAGACTATAACCATCTGAACTCATTACTAAAGTGTGCAATAAAGACAATCTCCTTCCCCACCACAATGAAAAGGTGAGTGTAGTAACACGGAAGGATTAGGCACATATTGCAGTTGAGACTGGGCACAAATAGAGACTAGTCAACAACAACAACAAATCACACCCTTTGCGTCGGAAAGACGTCCCAGGGCATATTGTACCTTATCAGGCCACCTCATGTGACATGGCTACAGATGTTGTGGACGGCCATCTGTCAAATAATAAATGAATGAGCTGCCTTGAGCCGAGATACTGAGACCACCAATATCATTCCCAAAGGTAGTAATTATTGACGGCATTATATCAATACCCAACCTTTTCATTTCACCCGATTCAGGGTCCTCGAGCTTTTCATTCTGAAACTCAAGATTATGCTTTCTTTTAAAAAGCATCAAAAACTCTTCAAGAACGGAGTCCTTTGATGCAGAAATGCATAAATTTGTTTTAGAAAAGCCTGTGTTCTTGCTGTCAACAGTATAAATTCCTTAAAAAATTTTGGTGAAACTCTTGAGAATTTGGATCAAGGGTTTCAAATTGCTTTTCGGCTACTGGAAGTTCAAAGGCTTCAAGAATCCCAGTGCCTCCCTTCAATACCTCATTACTACTGTACTATGAAGGTTTTAGATAACTTTTTTTTTAATGAATTGCAGGATCCAATGAAAATGGCCAGAATTATATGGAATTTAACATTTTCTTTAAAGAGTATGTTTTTCAGCTTGTAAAGATATTAGACAAGATGAGTTCAGTTGAAGAAGAATGTAGAATGTAGCTCTGTGATTTTTTTGTCAGTACTATAGTTCACTACATTTTATTAATAATGGAAGTGGCTTACTGCTCCAGAAAGAAGTAGATCTGAAAGAATTCAGAGGTCAATGTATTTTAAGAACTGTAAATATTTTCATCATTTGTTACTGTATAATAACATGGCGTGTTTGAAATTGAAATTTCACACTGAGTTGTCCTGTTCACCAAAATGCTCCTGGGATCTGCTCGTCGTTGAGTGAGGGCTCAATTCTGAGCTGTCAGATGTCAGCGACACACTTGTCCCAGAGAATTGAAGTTTTATTTAATCATTTTAATCAAATTGTAATTTCACAACATTTAGAACATTGTAGAAGAACAATGTGACCTCTTCTATTTATAATCGTTAATGCATCAATGGAGGTAGACAATGCTGGAAAAGCAACCAGATTATTTCAAATGAATGCCATTGGAAAGCATTCAGCCCTCGTGTTCCTCACCAATTAACCCTTCTTAGTCGATTTTCCCATTTGACGTTGGGAGGAAATCCTTGGAGGAAATGCGAAACATAACTGAAACAATGGAACAGATGGTACAAGGCTGCTTGACGAAGTTTTGCTAGATTTCAAAAGGTCAATAAAAATCAGCAGAAACTGCACGCCTGAAAACCAGAACAGTATCCTTCTCGCTTTCAGCAAGATTGAACACAGATGGAGCATTTTAGTGCACTGAACTCTCACAATTTTTCTAAGGGGGTAACATATTCACATCACATCATTTCGTAAGATTATTTTCCAAAGAACAATGTAGAATTTACAACAGCAAAGTACGTGCACATTACAACCTAATGAATATTGCCTGGTCACAGTTTGTTTTAAATGTTCCTTTTACGAAGTAAATATATAGGATAAATAATTAAAAACAAGAATTACTTACAATTAGCTTTCAAAACCATGCTTTTTTGAATAACAATTATTCGCAGCTTTCTATTGCGGGCTGGAAATAAAGATGCACCAAATGACTAATGCCCACGAAAAAAANGGGAGAATAAGATAAGGTTTCCAATCCCCATCGCTATCCAGAGACTACCATTAGAAAGTTTGCAAAAATAACATAAAGACTGGTTCAATTTGGCTGTGGTGCTGCCATTGAATTGTCTGTCAATGTTCGTTACCTGGGATCAGAGATGAACAATGGTCAGTTATAATCAAACTAGAAATTTTTAATTTTGGAATTTGATTTGGAATTAGATTATTTTTATGTCCAACAATTTTAAATTTGCCTTGTTTTGTACTCGGGGGGGAAAATACTAAGATTAAATGGGTTCAGAAAAATATTCTGCATAAGATTTCTGATCCTGGAAAGATAACTCTTGAAATCTGACTCCCCTAGAAGAAAAAAATATGATTCAAATAAACTAGGAAGCCAAGAAAAATGCAAAAATCCTGTGCCCTGGGATTCAGTATTTTGGCAACCCACTGGAATTGTGTTAATTGAATACTCAATTTGACAGCAAACAAATATTCAATACACTAAAGATAAGAGGAGACTCAGCTTCCGGAACTCAAGTTCTATACAATAAAAGCAACTACAGTATTCAATTATCTGATATTCAATTAATTTGAATTTGAACTTCACTGTATACTAATAAAGAAAAATGACGGAAATGATTGGCATTCACAAAAGGCCAGACACTCAGTCTCCAAGTGAGCAAGGAAGTCAAACAGCAAACCTCATAACAATCTGTTATTCTTCCTGTAATTTAAATGAGTTGGTTCTTTAAGTGGAAGCTGCACTACGTTTCAGTTATTGGCTCTTATGTGATATCTCAAAACGGGGAAGTAGAATATTACATTTCAAATTGTAATGCTTGCATTGAACAGGGAAAGATCAACATACAGTTCTAAGCATCAAGGCTAATGTTTTTCAAGCAATAAATTCATCATCCTAATCCAACCTAAAGGCAGATTAATGGAGTGTAACTGCAGAAATAATTCTCCTAAACACCCTACTGTAATTCCAAAGTTATTAGCTTTCTTGGCTCAAATCACATTTGATTACTTAGAGTGGGAGTCAAGTAAAGTTTTTTTTTGTGTGTGTAAAAAAAACTGAAACCACCGGCCTGTTCAACACTGAAGGAAATTATCCCAGTCAATGTGATAAACAATCCAATTACATTTGAAGTTAAAACAGAAGCGAAATTGCATCTTGTTCTTACTGGAAAGTTGCGAAAACCCAAGAAAATCCATCACGATGTTTCAAAAAGATGCAATATGGAGGGAGTATTTAATCATACGCATTTAGAATTTTTCTCAAGAGTTTATAAATCAGCAGTTATACTAAGTTTAAATCATTACTGAAGTCATCAGGGATGCAGTCAATGGAAGCACACACAGTCAATTATCCTTTATGTTATTAGATAGATTCTGACCCCAGTTATCAGGCCAAACGTATTTCTCGTCTGGTAAAATCCCCAATACATATGTATGCCCTATTGTTCTTTTCACAGCGATTCTAATTTTGATGGCTGCATTAGTCTCAACTACACAGCTTAAAGTTCTGTTATCTGAGCTCCCAGATTGTATTATTGTTTCTTATATTAGTCTGAGAGAATTCTGAATTTGGGCGTTACGGTTTTTAACGTTGCCAAAGAGCTGCTTGAGCAACTGGCTGGCTCTTCGAATGATACCAAAAATAGTTCCTTTAAAGTTCTTGGACTGCACAATGGAACTCCCAAGTACATTTTACAAGATAACTGCAGCGTACAGCACAAATTAAACCTCAATTGTTTTACAAGAATAACTGAACCTAGAATCTTATCTTAATTTCACACTGGTTTTTTATTAATTCAGTCTATTCTCAATCGTGATGCAGAATTAAGTCAGAATGTGTGCACATGGCCACTGGAAGCCTATAAAATAACAATCAACACTTGACTGTGGTTTCGACTTTCTGTGTAAACTACATTTTCTACACTTCAAGCAAGTTCAGTCATTTCAAAAACACTAAATATTGTGCACTCCAACTGAGTTGTGGCTTTTTGAGAGTTTATGATAAAGATGAAAGCGTTCAACTGTCGCCACAACCAATTCCGAGGAATATTACCAATTCAGACAGGAAAGTCTGCAGTTTTTGATCATAAAGCCCAAGGAATAAACAAGCCTCGCAGCAGAATTTAAACTTGGAGGAAATAAAGTCCAGAGGGACTACATTTTGTTCAAAGCACTTCCTCTACAAATAAGAACATTATCTAAAATGATTTACCTGAAGCAAGAGCTGTCCTTAGACTCACTTATTCCTGCACTAAATCATCCCACCGATGTACATTAAGGCAGGAGCTAAGTATCGGGTGAATGCAACTTTTTGTTTTAAAAAAGATTTCCCACTTGACTAGTTTTTTAATTTCTTCCACAGTGGGAAAGTGAGGAAAGAAAAAAAAAACATGCAGAAAAATTAGGTCAGTCCAATTAAGCCACTGCCTCAAGAGAAGCATTCATTTGAATAGGTTAACTATCTATATTTCCGCTTGGTCCTCCCAACCACAGAACACTCCCGACAAAGAAAAAGAAAATGATTGAGGGATAAGGAAGGGAAAGAGGATGAATGGACTTGGGAGAGTTTTGCGCGTAAGCAGTTTCCACTAAGATGAGGGATCAAGTCAAACTGGATGAGAAAACGCCTCCAGGGAAGAAAGACAATACCGTACGCAGAGAGCCCAAGACAAAAGCCCAGCAAGGAGACAGGTCTGTCGTAAGACCAAACAGGGGTTGGACATGGAGTAGGCTGACATGTCATTATACCTGGACCAACCATATTCAGTTTTGCCCATTTATTTTTTATTATTTATTTTTACACAGTGTTATTATGATACAGAATACCCCGATGGTTGAGGCAGAACCCACATTAGCTTTCAATAGGGAACTAGATCGGTATCTAAAAAGGAGTAATTTGCAGGGGAATGGGGGCGGGAAAACAAGTAAAGGGACTACATTGATTGCCCTTTGAAACCGCCAGCAAAGATGTGATGGGCTGAATGACCTTTTTATAGGTCCAGCCTGAAATCCTTCCTTTTCGACCGTCAGCCCACTCCCCACCACCACCACCCCCCACCCCCGACTCGGAGTCAGGCTCTGAGACGCTACCCTTACATGGAGGGCGCTATATAAGTGCAAGTTGTTGTTGTCTTTGTCCCAGCCCGTTGATTTACATTTGTTCGTAACACAACTACGACATGGGACATTGCTGTGCGCAATTGGCTGCCGCGTTCGCCCACAAATATACAGTCAATTCACTTTACAGTATATTCTGTGAAGCGCTTTGGGACGTCTAGAAGACGTGAAAAGCGCTATATCAAATGCAAGGATTATTATTATTTATTATTATTAACTAGACGATTTTTCTTTATCCAGAAAATAAGACAGAGAACATTTCCAATGGGTTTGAAAACCTTTATAAATGTTTGCATCAGTTTGTGGAAGCATAAACAATTTGCTCGAGTACACAAGACTCAAAGTGATGGCAGCTTCTTTCATAAAAAACAACATATTGCAAATCTTATCTAAATCTTTACGAGTCATCATCCTGCTGTGTGTCATTGATAATGATCTCAGATCCTTCAGGCCTGATAAACTATGTCCATCTTCTAAAATGCTTCTCATCTTCTAAAAGTGTCTTCAAGATCAGTGTTTTAAGCGATGTCTCTCTTTTCTCACTCCTGCCCCCTACACAACTGTGGGCTTTCTTTGCATGAATGATAAAAGAAATCATGCGAATCATGTGAAATCATACACAAACTTATTCAGGATACCAAATCAAGCTAAAACATAGCGGAAACATTTCAGAAGTAGTACTAACAAACCAAAGATAATGATACAGAACATATTTTGATGTAGAAAACATTGAGAAGTCTATACAGTTCAGCTAAACTTTATTTTCCTTGCTACCATGTGCTCCCTGTTCACGCTAATCTTCTCCAGTGATTCATTAATTCCATCGACACTGCCAAACAAGGTGGTTTGGCAGACTGACCAAGGTGACTTTACCTTCCTGTAGAGAAGTGCCTTTCATCAAACAGTGCTTCACTGATGATGACTGGCTTGTGAGCGTAAATACATGATACCACAACAGGATTTATATAGCTCTTTTCATCCCGGGGGGCTTAAGATGGACACCAATGGCACAGCATGTTGCTACCATATAGATTAAAACGTTTGAATATCATACAGATGGTTATTAGCAACTGCAGGTCTTGTACACCCGTTTTACTGATATCAACTCTTTACTGATGACTTGGAATTGTTTTGCCCTGAATTCATATTTTGTTCAACTGCTCTTTTTTTCCCTCCAATTTGTATTGTTTTGTTTTAAAAAAAAGTCTTTTTTTTAAAAAAAACACAAAGAAAATACCCAGAAAGGATACAAATTATTAAACCCCAAATGATGAAATTACATTGCCACTTTACTTCACGAGAGGTTCGCTGGTTAATCAATCCAACAATTAATCAAAGGCAGGCATTAACAGATGACTTGACAATTATGTACTGATAAATCTTATGCACACAGTAGTGCTAAAGGCTAAGCGGCTATTATTGGAGGATGAGCTCATACTGCAGCTCATTGTGGCAAAACTGCAACAGTGGCCTAATTTTGAACTGTTCAACAGTGTATAATTGTCAAACAAGTCGAGATGTTTAAATACCTTAATCTCGAACTTTGCGAAAGTATTCATACTGTACATCTCTTTAAATTTCGCCATTGTATCATACTTAGTACAAACATTTCGCCCGCACATACACAGTCAGTTCACTTTACAGCATATTCTGTGAAGCGCTTTGGGACGTCTGGAAGGCATGAAAACAACAAGAAGATACGACAACAAGATTCCATTTATAGAGCGCCTTTCATGTCGGGAGGACGTCCCAAGGCACTGGACAGTTGGGTCGGGACCGAACATTGGGGGGAAATGGTCAGGGTGAGGGGAGGGAAGGGAGGGAGCGAGGAGGGGGTAGAGAGTCGAGAGGGGAGCTGAAGGCACAGTCGAAGAGAAAGCTCTTGAGACCGGCCTTGAGGAGGAAAGGGAGGAAGCGGCGAAGGCACTGGGGATGGAGTTCCAGAGCCTCGGGGCTGAGAGGCTGAAGGCCCGACCACCGATGGTAGGGCGGTTGGGGCGGGGGTGTGGAGCAGACCGGAGCCAGAGGAACGGAGGGTACGGGCAGGTAGGTAGGGGGATAGTAGGTCGGAGAGGTAGGAGGGAGCGAGGCCGTGAATGGCCTTGTAGGTGAGGATGAGGATCTTGAATTCGAGAAGCGCTATATCAAATGCAAGGATTATTATTCGTAGTAGCAGTACAAACATCGCTAGCTCCTTAGCTCAAATCAATGTTATGAAGTGCTACGGGACCATTTTTTTGGTGCAGAAAGATCCACGAATGAACAAGTGAGGTATGGACCACAGAATTAAAACAGAAGATAAATATGATATAAAAATATCAAGTCCCAATGTAAACACCACAGAAGCATAACTGGACAATATTTTTAAAAGAAACACAGTTTGTGAATCAGATGGCTGACCCTGTGATGTACATTCCCCTCTCATCACCAATTTTCCAACACACGTATTTGTAGAAAAGCACAAAGATCACACAGATAGAGAATTTGCCCGGTAAATAGAGTGTGATAAGAGTAGTATTATACTGAAAGTTACAGAAGCAACATATTCAATACCCACCCAGGGCGTCTACATCCTCAAAAGCACACTTTTTTTTTCTTTTATGATAATTTTAATTGATTTTTGATGAGAAATATTAGCTGGTTGTAAGGTCTAGAACGCACCAGCCTTGGAATGGAATCTACTGGGTGGGACTTTGAATAATTATATGCGAATTTGAAACACAACACCGAGCCCATTAATCAAAACCTTTCAAGATCTTGACAGAAAGAAATCTTCTATTAGTTGGACAAAATTAACATTCAATAAGTGCAGCCAACAATAACTAAAATATGCACGACGGGAGAATAAAAATCCAATTGAAATAATGATGCCTAGTTACCTTAGATGGGATTTTTATAACAGGAATTTTCACTTACTCATTTTTGCTACTGCCAGCTGAGCCAGACACAATCCGAGATGTATCACCATGCTTAAGACTATTCAAACCAGAAAACTAATATGCATGGAAATTTCGACAATCGTTCAGGTCATTAAATGCCTCATATGGTACATCTGATATGACATACAGTGTTGACTATCTCTCAATTGAAGTCTGTACGAGGGCAAACAAAAGCCTTCACTCGTCCCATCACATTATGCAACAAACCATAACCTTTTTTTAAAAAAAAATCACGAAATCAAAAAGGAATACAGGATACTTCAATTAATCACTAGTGTTCTGCCAGCACAGCAACTTATTAAGCAATACTGTACAAACTGTATTGGACAGATGTAAAGTCATAAAATGATTATAATTGGGGTGGGAATAAATTTTCTAGATTACTTATAAGGTTCATTTTTTAAAAATATGTTGTAGACCCACTGAAACTTATTTCTGCTGTGAAATACTACAGAAGGCTTATGGATGCAGATACAGCATGCTGTTGTACTGCTCTGACTTTAGGGAAACGGTATGATGGCATACTATATATTGCTCTTATTGGGAACGGCTGTATTTTATATTAAATACATGGCATGGGACTCCATTAATTAAGTCTTATTGTACTCTCAATGACAATAAATGTTGGGAAATTTTGCAAGAATGCTCGCAGTTTGAGATGCATGATAAATATAAAGTCTAAAGACTGTGTTGGGAGGACATTGCGTTGTTGGAGCTGCCAACCTTCAGATCACATATTGACCGAGGTCCCACTTATCTGCCTGGACAGGTGGACATTAAAGATTCCATAGCCCTATTCGAAGATCGAAGGGAATATTTCCTACTATTTTTCAAGCTCCAGATTGAGTCTAAAGATAGCATAGATTACACCATCTTAGCGATCAACTGTTTGACTCCAATTATTTACATTAGCATCTCAATATGCTTTGTTCTGAAAAATCAATCTAGATGCAAACATCCATCACAAGAAAAAAAATCTTCTGATCTGCACATCAACTACTTGCTCAAGTGTACACAAAAATAATTAGATGAAAAGATGCCTTGTATTCCAGAATATTTTGTTACCCAAGAGACCATTTACAAAGGAAAGATGTTGACATGTTCATCGACTAAAGATGAGATTGTCCCCCTTTTTTGTGGTTTACATGGTTGTTATGTTTGAATCGCAACACAAATCAACATTACTCACTCAAATTCTTCAAGGAGCAAGCTTTAGATGAAGGGTGGCAAATGTTTGAAATAAGAAGCTTCCCTGCAATGCTGGCAAAGACACAAAAGTGTTCTGATGGGTGACATTTTATATCACTGAATTGAGGCAAATTCTCACTATATTCAAAGCATTTTGAAAAACAGAGGCCTTATTACAATAGTGAGATGGAAAAAGGAGTCACCCATGGGGATATACATATAAAAATGATAGCTCAAATATATAAATGCAGAATACAAACAAGCTGGGAGTTGACTCCGACCTGTACAGATCAGGAGAAAGGAATGTTTGCATTACTTTAATGTGATGGATGATCCTGGCTCAGTACTTTGAACTCATATTCCCAGAATGTGCTTCAGCACTCATGAATCCAACACATTTATGACAACTATATCATCCCCAAGCAATAATTACCTCCCGAAACCATGTTAAAATGAAGGCTCTCAACTGATAGCGCAGGACGAAGACTTTGAAATAAAAAAACGTCTTCCAAATCAACAGGCTTAACATCATAACGAAAACATATCTGGAAGGGCAGATGGACAGTAAGCAATCCCTGATGCAATCAAGCTGCAAAACTAAAATCTGTGAACTGTCAGAAAATCAGCAGGAAAGGAAATAGATTGCAGGCCTAATAGCTTCAACCTGAATTGCTGCTAAAAAGGAATTCAACTAATCCATTAAGGAAAGAAATTGAAGAAGCTTTAGTGCTTGCACACAGAGGGTTCCATTCTTATATGAAAAGAATTGTACCCTCAGTTGTAGAGCTTAAAAAAAAATACTGGATTTATCTCCCTGGCATTTTTCAAAAATAATCTGATTTTATTGAGCTGTTCCTTAGGAAATCAGCAGTCGTCTCAAATAGAGCACACTTTCATTACCATGGGCAGCTCGGTAACTCTTTCTTTGAAAGATTTTGTACTTTATCTTGCTCACTATCTCTGCGTTTTTAAAAATTGGATCACGGATCGTTCTCAATCCTTCAGCAACGAAAACGAGGTCAACTCCACAATCTCCAAGTTTGGTCCAGTAGATTCTACTTGTGAAAGTGAAGAAGAGGGGGGGGGGGCAACCAAAGTTTCCATTTGAGAAAAGTAATTGGGTTATATTCGTCTTAGTGGGGGGTGAATCGGGAAAAAACCTCACTCACCAAAAAACAAAATCCGTACAACCTTGGCAAGTGCATATTCTAAGCCTCTGTGACCTAAGTGTATGTAAGCTGCTTTACACAAGAACAGTTAATTATAGTTGGACCAGGTATCCTCCAAAGTACACTGTAACTGACAGGCAAATAGAAGAATCATCTAAAACCTAAAATGTGATACTTTTGTGCTCAAAATAACGAGGCACATCACCGAGGTTAGATTGGAGGCAATTTCTAAAGGCAATCATTAATACACACTCCAAATAGGGAAGCTTGTTGATAACCATTGTTAACAATGACCTACAACAACTCCGCTGCATTTCACCCGGAAGTAGATTTCGGGTAATATCATCACACCCTCTTTAACCTTTCTTGAATTACCACACCACAGTTGAAAGATATCTAGCAACATCACCACAGATTGCACACACAATCTAAAAGGAAATCAGATAACCATTTCAAGGATATGAATAAAGAACTGGGATATGCAATTAGATTAGAAAACTCCAGTAGAGTTTAGTTTTCTAAATCTACTCTGTGGAGTCCTGTAGCTCAGTGGTTAGAGCACTCACCTCGCAAGCGAGAGACCTGGGTTCGATTCCCGGCAGGGCGAAACCTTGGGCAAGTTTCCTTACTTCACACACCTGATAACAATCCCTCAAGAAGGAAAAATAAACAATAATAATTCGGTCACTCAATCCATGACTGATTGTGGGACACTCCTGTGCCCAATTGGCTGCCACAGTTCGCCCACAAAATATAGTCAATTCACTTTGCAGTATATTCTGTGAAGCGCTTTGGGACGTCTTGAAGGCATGAAAAGCGTTATATCAAATGCAAGAATTATTATATTGTATTAGTATACAGCAGACACGTTGGTCAAAAGCCTCTTGGGGTTTTCATGATTCTACTCCTTGCCATATACATTGGTACACGCTAGTTGCCTTAAAAGACAATCATCCTTCTTCGACTTAGAAAAGATTCCACTTTCATTGTGCGACTGCAAAATGCTTTAACGTGCATGAAGGTGTGTGGTAATGTCTCAGTTCCATGTCCTGCCACATTAATCATTGATTCTTTATAAAAAAAAGTGAGATCATAATCAGCTTCTTAAAACCTTCTTGATTAAGTGGCATATCTCGAAACCTAACTCTTACTACATAGATGCAGAATCTTTTTTTTAAAAAAATAAATAAATGACTGAAAGTACATCAGGAAACCTGGGTGATCCAGTGATGCAGTTCTTTGATACAGAAATGTGCTGTGCCGTGGAGTCACTGCATGGGTTCACAGTGATCATTCCCTGTAACGCAAGTTCCTAAATCTGCTCTGGAAAAGAAATAATATAAGTTTTATAGGGAATCATCACATCAAAATATATCAAAGTATTTCAAAGAGTAATTACAGTGTGTTGTGACTTTTTCTTTTAAAAAAAGGCACATTCTGCAGCTCTTTGTGCCAGCAGTTCATACCAACAGCAATAATGTGATTCACTAATTAGTCTGGAGAATTGTTGGCAAAGATACAGGAACCATTTTCAAATGTCTTCTGGTCAGCATTTACAACCCAGCACTAGCAGCGATCTCGAAGCAAAACAGGAATAGAATTTTATTAAATGAGTATTTTAGGGAACTGACAATAGATTGTTTTAAAAAGTCAAATGCAAAGAGTTAGGTTGACTTTTTTTTTTAATCCTCCAGACTGCATTTTCAATGCCGACAAAAATCCAAAATGGTTTGGTTTAACTAATGTAGATGGAAATAATGATAATGCCAAAAAAAAGATCTTTAGAAATAATCCACAGATTGATTTCCAGTTGGAAAGTAGTCACTATTGCAGCAGTTACAGGAATGCCCAGCTTGCTACAACATGCACTGACACTGGCAAAACAACTCTTATGTCGAATAGGAGTAGTTTAGCGTATTTGGTGTACCATTAATACGTAGCTAACTGAACAGCGCCTTCTCTTGAGAAACTCATGATCATCACGCTGCAAGGAGGAATAAATGTACCGGTAAGCTAACAAACTTAATTAACAGTTTTGCTAGTTTCCTCATGGCCATTAGCGTGGAAACATGGTCATAAACATGGAACCCAAGATTCAGAAGTCTAATATCAAAGTTTTCCAATTCTTTCAACAAAAAGATTATTTAATAATACAGCGATTCCTCACAAGAGTTACCGATTGCAGCAAGGTAAAGGCGATTCCTCACAGGGTAGAGAAATAAATTCACATCAACTACCAACTCTAACTGGCAGCTCTCGTGGTACAAACTTCTAAACACAAGTGAGTAAACCAAGACTTAAAAAGCGGTTACGCCCATGCATGCGTTTGTGTGTGGTGAGTGAAACGTGAAGATTTTGAAACTTAAACACAATACAGATAATATCTCCACTATTGTTCTGACAAATATTCAACCCAATACCAGGGAGGGAAGGGGAAGTTCATTTAACAAAATAATTAAAATCTCCAATTTGCTTTATGTGGCAATTTATAAATATAAAATGAAGCTGCAGAAACATTGCACTTTCATCAACCTCTCCTTATCCACTGGCACTGTTCCCACCCCTCTAAAAACTGCTATCATTACCTCCATTGGGACATCCTCCTGACGTGAAAGGACCTATACAAATGTAATTTGTTGGTTAAGCAACAACATAGCTCGGCAAACCTATTTGTCCACAGCATGGCAAAACAAAAATCACCAGATGCTTTAAGCTGCCAGACATGAGAAATTTTAATATTTTTGTGGAACTGATATGATAATCCATTATGGCAAATGGAAATTGCTGCAGGGCATTTATAGCAATTTATAGATATTTCCAATAAAGATGTTGCAAAACAAAAGGTCTACTTTTGACATATGTAGTTCATTACATTTTAAATGATCTAAGGCTGCTTTTCATTCGTGCCAGATTGAAATGCAATTCATAGCAAAAACACATGAATGAAAACAGTTAAATTTTGGCCCCCTGACTGTTATAGTTAAGGCTCTTTGTCACTCCTCTCGCCAGCATAACACAAGTTCTATAATATCCTGCCCCTTTCAGACTTTCCTTTCTGTTAAAAAACACAAACTGCAAATACTGCGGATCCAAATTAGTAAACTTAGCGTAGTTGCAAGTTGGAAGCTTACCCTTGTGGCTCAGTGCAGCAATGAGAAATGCAAGCCAGAAAGTCGCATGTCTGAATCCATGTTTTTATTGAGTCAGCCGATCTCAGACGAGTCAATAAAATTGGCCTCAAAGCAACCCTGGGTTAAAGAGGAGAACATCCCACCAGGACTACTATCCAGAGCCTACTGGCTGGAAGGTGCACATGTGTTGATATCAGCCGAGGACAGTATTGAGATTGACAATGCTCCCAACACACACACGCACAAATAATAGCCATTTGGCAGCGTACATTGAGCACATGTGCGAAACAATATACCAGTAAAAGGAAAAAACAGTTAAATGCCTTCAGGAGATGAAAAAATTGGCGGGCAGGGGTGGTGGGGGAGGGGGAAATAGTACATAATGTTATTTTTAAAATGACCTGCAAATGCAATCTTATGACTGACATTGTTCTGGCTGCATAATTTATTGTGTACTACACAACATAAATGTCTTGTCATAATATGCCCCAACGCATTGACCCTAAACCAGTCAGTCCTGAGAGTTTATTACAAAAGGGATTGACTGAAGGTTGGAGAGGACTCACATACATTAACAAGCTCCCTTATTTCTGGCAAAATATAGAGCAACGTGGGACTGGGTCTTGATTGTTCCTATACAGAAGATAACTGAGGCTAATATGTGACTAATATTCCACTGCCACTAAAAATTATTTCTTCGAGCAACAAAAACATGATCCACTGTTAATAGCATAAAGCTTTATTTTGTTGATTTTAAAAATTCAATATAATTAACAGTGAAATGAACACTATTATATGTGCGCTCTGAGATGTTAGCCCGTGTGAAGTGCGCTATATAAATGCAAGTTGTTGTTCAAAGGTAATTTTTCTGTGGAGGAACTTACAGGACTGTGGAGTCCTGAAGCTCAGTGGTTAGAGCACTCGCCTCATCGGGTTCAATTCCCAGCAGGGCGAAATGTTGGGCAAGTTTCCTTACTCCACCCGCATGCCTGTTTATCTAGCAGTAAGTAAGAACCCGTTGTTAGTCTGGGAGTTAATAATTCAAAAAAAAATAATAAATTGGTCACTTCAATCCACGACTGCGTGTGGGACGCTGCTGTGCTCAATTGGCTGCCACATTTCGCCCACAAAATAGAGTCAATTCACTTTACAGTATATTCTGTGAAGAGCTTCGAGACGTCTCGAAGATGTGATAAAGCGCTGTATCAAATACAACGATTATTATTATTTTCAACATTTTGAGGGCAAACACAACAGTAAATATGTGCTGGATTACACAGGTGAAGCCAGCAGAGGGTGCACTTTAGCTGGAGAATGTAGTATATTATTAGTACAGTGTATTATTAATATTAATTAAACAAGTTGATGTCAACTAGAAAACATTTGTCGAACACAAGTTTGTATGGTGGTCATTGCGAAAAGTTAACGAGCATTAATAAGTAATCTTTGCATTTGATACAGGACCATCCAGACGACGGCTCTGTGAAGCCAGTCAGGATTTGCTGCACAGTGCAAGGCTGTGTACTCTGTCGGCAAACATTTACATGAAGGAATACCTTGATTTATGGAAGAGTTCTGGATTAAGCTTATTCTTTTATCGGATACGATCAGCAACATTAAACACGGCCGAGCGAGAAGCAAACTCAAACCTCAAGCGTCACGTGAGTGGGTTTTAACGGCCTGCAACGACCTTCTATGCCCACAAGGTGGCACTTTCTTTCCGCGTTTCATGACAAATGTATTATTCCCACATCCCACACAGGTGAGATTTTGAATGACAGGACACAAGAATTCCAGAGGCGTACATGGAGCTTAACCCACCCAAGTCTCCTCCAGTTACATTCTTTCGTGGAGACCGCCCTCTCCAAACGTTTTGCCCGAAGGTGCACCGGTGTATTTCTTTCTGCTGCTTCTCAGTAACTTTAATTGTAATGTCAAAAGAGTAATTCAGATGGATCTGTACTCACCATTCCAGCAGTGAGGGAAGGAGCTGACTGGCCCAATGTCTGGTTCCTCATACGCACCAAGTTGGAAGATTCTACAGGTGCCTGCCATGTTGATTGGCCACTGGCGCTGGAAATTGGTAGCATGTGTTTACCTGGTGAAGCATTTAGGAAAACAGAAAATAAGTGGATTTGGTACATTGGTAGTGCAACAATTCCTTGCTGCAGGAAGGCACTGAGTTAGAAGAGTTTTATTGAATAAACTATACTCCCTCACGATGTCCCTCACGATGTCATTCTTTTTAGAAAGAATTTATATACTGTAGCTTTAGAGAAGTGCAAGTGCATATTCTACCCAAATGCCGTCCTCAACACAAATTTTACATGACAAAAGCGGATACTTCCCATTGAAAAAAAAATGCACAAGTAAATGAATTATTTACCCGTCAAAGTAACACCAATACTCCCCCTTCGAAGCTTGGTATCATCTTCACTGAACTGCTGCTGGAGTTTAGAGATTTTCCCAGGTGAACAGGAGAGGTCGGGGTTACTCAGCTTCCTAAACAGCAATGGAGAGGATCCAGTGAACGCATCCTTTGAAAACAGAGGGTGAAACGGTCTGTAAATAAGTGTACATTTGTGCTTCAACGACAACAACAACAATGTGAACCATCCCTAGACGCATCTGCAGTATATATATATATATATATATATCATATATGTAGACACCAATTAATTGTCATCATTATTAGGATATTTTCTGTCCCAGGAAGATTTCAATGAGCTCCTGATCTGAAAGAAGCATCAACGGAGGATGCACAGTCAAACACATCTGCTGCTAATTTGATATCCTGTATTTAAAATGCACAAAATATGAAATAAAGCCAATTTGACCCAGTCTGCTTTGGGAATAGAGCAAAATTATAATGTTCCAACGTTTAATGCCCCCACATACCTATTGCCTTTGTTGCAGTATTTTGTATGAAATAACTACTACTCAAAATTAAGTACAGGGACAAAAGGGAAGAAATGTAACCATAATCAGCCAAAGCAAACGTAGATCCATTCCATTATCTGTATTTATACGTTTTTTTAAAAAAAAATAAGTAATTTTTTTCAAAAATTACTGCACTTTCGAAGAAGTTTCTGTAATACATAGGCAGCCTTTTCAGCTCCTGTATTTATTGATTACTCCACTGCATTTTTGGGACAGAAGACACTTTGGGGGTATAAGTGGCAAGTGAAGTTCAATATTCAAAACACCACAATGTAGTGTAGTGTTATTATAAATGCAACCCCCAATTCTACCTATAGCAGTCTGCACGCACGCACGCACACATGCAAACGTTCACACATGCATGCACAGACATGTTTATTTTCTTCCAATTGAAAACACACGCTTCACTGCTGATGGAATGCTCCAGGCAGGGTGCAACGTTACTGCTCCTTCCCTCCCACACTTTTTTTGTCTCAGGCACCTTCGAGATGTTAGAAAATGGATGGAGAAAATATAATAGGATATTGGAAAAGCTGCGAGAGAGCAGTTAATTATGCAAACCCACGCTTAAACTGTAAAAAATAATAATAACTGCATTTCCGTTTGGAAACGAGATCTATGGAAAGGTTGACTCTACCAAATGCACTAATTGAACCAAAACACCAAAGGACATGGTCTGAAAATGAGACGGCTGGTACAAAGATCAGCGGTATTTACCATTTTTTAATTAAAAAAAAGAGCCATTAATTCGTCTTCAGAATTCTAAATCGTCCACCCTGTGCTTTTTTTTTTCCGATTAATAAATGCCCGTGCAAGATCTATTACACAAGATCAAACTAAAATAATAAAGAACAACAATGCATTACCCGTTCCAGTTTGTATCTTTCCCCCCCCCCACCCAAAAAAAAATGTATTGAACATGCACATGACCTGCTACGAGCAATTACTTCTCACTTTGTCAATACCTTATTATACCGACAGTTGCCTCCAAAATATACACACAGCAATATCAGCAGCAGCAACATCTGCTATGAGGGCTTAAGGGGTCAGTCATAGAATTATACAGCACAGAAGGAGGCCATTCGGCCCATCGTGTCTGTGCCGCTCTTTGAAAAGAACTACCCAAATCAATCCCACTCTCCCGCGCTCTCCCCATAGCCCTGCAAACTTGCCCCCCTCCCCAACATGATAATAATAATAATAATCCTTGCATTTGATACAGCGCTTTTCACGTTGGGAGGACGTCCCAAAGCGCTTCACAGAACACACTGTAAAGTGAATTGACTGTATATTTGTGGGCGAACGCGGCAGCCAATTGCGCACAGCAATGTCCCACAAACAGTCGTAGGTTGAAAATGACCAATTTATTATTGTTTTTTTTTGGAGGGATCATTATTAGGCTCTGTGTGGAGTAAGGAAACTTGCCCAAGGTTTCGCCCTCTGCCTGGAATTGAACTCAGGTCTCTCATTTGCAAAGCGAGTGCTCTAACCACTGAGCTACAGGACTCCACAACTGAGCTACAGGACTCCACAACTGAGCTACAGGACTCCACATGATGCACTACCTCCATCATAAATAGCTCTCTGAGAGCTAATCAGCTTTTACATTAAAAAGCTTGTTACCCACGCGACCTATGGCGTTTAAAGAAGCACGCAGCACAAAATCAGGGCAGGTTATTTTTATAAAAAAAGGACTACGCATGACTTCCGATACAAACGCACAATCAGAATGAAAAGAGGCAATGATCAAGTACTTCGCACGAAACACAAATTTTCTGCACGTTTAATTGGATTGTAGAATGTGATAAGAAGTAAATTACGTGGGTGGCGCAACGTTTCGCAGAACAGTTCAATCAGTGCAGTTATTTTGACACCAGTAGTTGATCCTAAATTATTAAGTAACACTGCTAACAAGCTCGGTGTATGTTAATCGGTGCATCTGTTCTCAACGTTAAATGCTGGATCGCTCAGTAAACAAGCATTAAGAAGGTTTGTGTACCCAGCTACAAATCGCATATTTACAGGAATCACAATTCCCCTCACAGCATCCATTTTCGTCAAATCGTTAGCATTGGCAATGCCGAAACTCTGCTAACTCGCCAGACTTCCCAACTCTTCCCTCCTCAAGCTGCAGATTATTCATAACTCTGTATCTTGCGTCCTCGCCCGCACTCAGCTACGTGATCGGATCGGCGCCTTCCTCGCCCGGCTTCACTGGCTCCCCATCACCTACCAAATTCAGTCTTGCAACGATTCATACGTCACAGCAATGCAGAATGTAGGGCTGTATTATACTGGCACCTTTTGTACGGTGAAACTCTTTACATGACCTCTGTAACTGCGTGATAGGATTGTGAGCCTAGGCTGGCTCCAAACCGTCAGCGAATTAAAGTTTGAGCCAACTCATTTACGCTGCGCTTCACAGCAAAGACTGGTCTGATAGGAGGCGAGGACCGTAGAATAGACTTTTTTTGCAACACGGCCTATCAATTCAATTCAAAACACTTTTGCTATTAACTCTTCAAGTGTCTCCTCCCCACCCCTACAGAGATGGGAACACAAAGAACTTCCACTGTATTGCCCAGGACAGCAATTCAAATCGACGGAAAAGCCTTAAAAAACAGAAATTCCAGCTCAGAAACGTGGTGGCAAGGCTCGAATATGATTCATAGTGTTCTGTTGATTTCTGGGACCCAACCAAAATAAGGTTGACCATTTATTCCCATGTTATGATCTCAAATGTACCTTTTCTGGTGCCAATAATAATGCCTCAGATCCTCAGCTGGATTAAATTGTACAAAACATCATATGTAGGAGTAAACGGTTACCATGGTTGTTGAGGATAAATTTAAACTGCAGTACTTATATAAGATTTCTACGGTCGCAAACACGACACGTCTCTGAATATACCTTCAAAGTCTGGCAAAAACAAGCAATAAATAATAATAATCTTTGCATTTGATATAGCGCTTTTCACGTCTTCGAGACGTCTTAAAACGCTTCACAGAATATACTGTAAAGTGAATTGACTGTATATTTGCGGGCAATATACTGTATTTTCAAACATGTGTATAGTGTACATTATAGAATCCTCCAAAAGATTTTAAATTCCACTTTTAAATCAAGACAATAGCAAAGTGTTCATTTTTTTTCCCCTGGATCAGTCTATTCCCACAGTCTATTTGTCTTGCTTTCCAAAAGAGACCAATGATTGCTGTAAATAACAAAAAAGAATAACTTTCCAGCCAATATTTAACAGATAAGCAATACAACAATAATAATAATAATAATAATCCTTGCATTTGATATAGCGCTTTTCACGTCGGGAGGACGTCCCAAAGCGCTTCACAGAACACACTGTAAAGTGAATTGACTGTATATTTGTGGGCGAACGCGGCAGCCAATTGCGCACAGCAATGTCCCACAAACAGTCGTAGATTGAAAATGACCAATTTATTATTGTTGTTGGTTTTGGAGGGATTATTATTAGGCTCTGTGTGGAGTAAGGAAACTTGCCCAAGGTTTCGCCCTCTGCCTGGAATAACAATAACAACAATAACAACAAACGACATTCGTGTCGCGCCTTTCACGTCTGGAGGACATCCCAAAGCATTGGTCAGTTAAGGATGTCATTTAATCTTTAAGGATAACATTTAGACTTGCAAACTAATCAGGATGCAGCTCCCACCACGCAGTTTTAACATTCTGCCTTTAAGCTGTTGCAAATAACTAAAGAATCAGTCATAAAACCAAACAGGAAAGCCAAGTCATGCAGCTGGATATGTTCCTCCTCGCACTGCACGCTACCTCTGGGGATTTGAGTTTGAATCCATTCCGCAGAAAGATCTGCCCTTTTACAGCTGTTAATCGCAAACCCCAACTTCAAGATAACTTATCCAAAAGGAGATACACTACCATATAATTGTAAAAAAAAGTGAGCTTCTTCGGATACAAACTGTTCCCTGTTAGTGCTAAGTATAACTAAAAGTGCAGTACTTAGGAAAACGCTGTGTAGTCAGAGGTGTTATCTTTCAAAAAATGTTAAGCAAGGTCCAATCTTCTTGTTCTGCAGGAAGATATTACATATTCTACAGCAACATTTGAAAGGGGAATGATGTTCCTCGTGGTGGCCAATTATCTTCCACACAAGTAGGTTATTCACTTTGCTGTGGCACAGGTAAAATTTCCCTACAAATGCTCCACTTAGAAGTAATTACTGTAAAGCAATGACACATTTTCAACTGAGATGATGTACTCATAAAAATTCAAGTTCTATCTTTCTTCTAACTGAAATACTACTGTCCCTGACCTGACAGCAAAATACATGCATTCTAATCAATTAGTCCTTAGTAAACTGCCCACAATCGAATTTATGCAGCAGAAGAAGGATATGCACCAACTTAATTAAAATGACTCATACCGGGAAGGATAGAAGGTACCACAAACTCGCTGCAAGCTTTGTGGTTAGCAACACATGCACAAGAGCACCATCCTCTTACCAGCAGCTCAGACACAAACCCCCTATCCATCGAGCTACGATTCCATGGATTTGGGGTGCGGAGTTTGATCAGTAAGTAGCACATTAACCTGAAGACCTTTAACGGATTACTGCTAAAAACAACTACAACAATCTGACATTGTACATAGTGCCTGTCTGGTCAGGAGGAAGTCTCAAAGCACTTCACTGAATCCAAGAAACACCGAGATTGTATTGCAAAGGTTTATTTCCCTCCTGACGGTATAATAGTCCTGGAATAATAAAGCTAACATTCAGACGGTCTTAATTGAAAAAACATGTTTGAGTATATTATTGATCCATTAATCCTCAATAAAGACAAAACATTTGGTGTTGTTCTCCATAACAGAGAGGTTTGATTTGTGAAAGAAAGGGAAACATTTGTTTATTGGGGTTAGAGCACAAGCAAATAGAGATAATATATGCTTCATTGCATCACAGAATGAGTGTTCTCAAGGGGTCATACAATTCCTGGTTGTTCACAGCTGTGAACATTGTCGATAAAATGAAACAAAGAATGCTTTATTCGCTTGTACAGAATGAATCCACATTGGGCTGGTTTATCTTTCTTCCGCTCTCACCAGTAACACGGTGATCTAATATTCCCAATACTCCAGTCCACTATGTCAGATGCAGGACTGTGCAATCAATACACATAACTCTTGCTGTGTGTACACTTCAGATGTGCAGCAATGCAGCTATGCAAAATGAATGGTGCCAGCATTTGCTAAAAGGAAGAACAAACATTGTACTTATTTTCTCCTTGGAGCAGTTCTGCAATTTCCTGATAAACCTGATTGAACTCAGAGGCTCGAAATCTCTGACCATTTTCTTAAACAATATTATGCAAATGCTGTAACGTAATCTAACGTAAAAAGACCGTTTACCCACACTCGTTAAAAAAAAACGCAAGCAGCGTACATCAATTTATTCAGCCTCCTCTCAAAAACAGTGGCTTTCATCAAAAGTAGTCCCTCGATGACTCAATGGGACACCGGAGAAAATTAAAAAATATTTAAAAGCACTTTTTAGAATATTTTAAAAACACGTACTCGTGCGCAAACACAGAGCACAGCTCAGGCCCCGATGGAAGCAACTGTCAACGGGAAATATATATCATACTTCTCACTATTAATTGCTCCACTTTAGATGTGATGACAAATCGCAGTTGGTGCAAGCTCAGCAGGATTTCAAGAGGAGGCTCACAAATGGTTCGAGTTTCACTTTCGTACTTTTCATTCAAACGTATCAGCATCGAACGACAGACGCCAGCCCCAGTTACCATGCGGGACTCACAACTGTGGAGCAAAGCGAAGCAAAAAGGTTTTGAAATGATTATATCCACTATTATTTCTGAGACGTTTTCTTCCTCAGCGATCCAGTACAGAACATCGGGAAATCCACTAAACTCAGCGCTCACGTAAACAGGCAGCAGAACAATTTCTTCCACCCAGACGGCTAGCGATTCATCCGAGATCGAGAGCCCACTTGATCTTAGCCATTAAAACCAGCAACTTTCATCAGTGCTCAACAGGGACCAACTATTCGCAGTGAGGAATAAAACATTCTCCCATCGTCGGGTTAATTTATCATGTAAGCGAAGTTACCACAAGGCCCATCAAGTCAGACCAATGCAACTGAAACCCATTTGCTGCCAATCACTCTATTGCTTTTGGGTGGTTAAAAAAAAAATTGATTATGTTGTACGAAATCTGTTTTGTTACCGACATTACAAACTCCAATATCCATCATGAGCAGAGGGGCAGATGTTTTTTTTTTGGGGGTCAGCAAAGGTGTCCCATCACCATGCTGAAGAACATCCAAACCATGGAATGCGCACTCTCTCCCTGGAGGGACACGTCCAGCTTATCCAATTCCAGAAAGTATTACAACAACAAAATTACATTTGTAAAGCGCCTTTCATTCATGCCGGGAGGACGTCACAAGGCGCTGAACGGTCGGGGGTCAGGACCCGAGCGTGGGGGGACGGGGGGGGGGGGGGGGCAGGGCAGGGTTGGGATGAGGGAAGGTAGAGAGGTAGGACGTTGGCGAGTGCGAAGGCTTGGGGACCACAGAGTGTACATTGGGGTAACTGTTGAAATCTAACCAACTAAAACCACATAGCAGGTGATTGAGGGCACCGCTACCGAGCTTTCCCACTGCGTGTCCAGTTAGAACCACCCTGCATGTTAGGGCTTTGAATTGCACGGTTAACGAGAGCTGAGTCCCCCCCCCCACCCCCCCCCCCCACCCCCACCACCCTCACCAAGCCCCAGGAAGATAGCAGAGGGTCAGATTGTTTCGCGAAACCGTCGAATCAGACGAGGCTCAAAGCCGAGCAATTCTGGCTGTTTCTCCACGACAAGAGCCGGCGTCACGATAAGGTGTGCTGCAAATCTCCACCGTGTCCGTAAACGGAAGAGGGGCTGAAAAAAGACATTATTCGGAGTCGGTCGTATAACAGTGCTGCAGATCAAGCTTTGGCACGTAACTTAATTACACTGCGTTACTAAAAACAAAAACCTCCAGACCTGCTGCGGCACGAACTTGGCCTGTCGAGACAAAACACTGCCAGAAAGCATTCGCATTCAAAATTGCCCGACTCTTGACAGTGACACAATACTCTGATGTAATGTATTGTCCAGCCACCGAGAACGTGTTTATTGAAGTCTTCTGAGATTATGATCACCTACAGATATAAGATTATGCAAACAGCTAGAGCAACCTTTGTACGACTGAGTCCGTAACATTCTTGCATTATTCAACCAGAATAAAACTAGTCCTTTAATAATAATAATAATAATAATAATAATAATAATCCTCGCATTTGATATAGCGCTTTTCACGTCGGGAGGACGTCCCAAAGCGCTTCACAGAACACACTGTAAAGTGAATTGACTGTATATTTGTGGGCGAACGCGGCAGCCAATTGCGCACAGCAATGTCCCACAAACAGTCGTGGATTGAAAATGACCAATTTATTATTGTTTTTGGTTTTGGAGGATTATTATTAGGCTCTGTGTGGAGTAAGGAAACTTGCCCAAGGTTTCGCCCTCTGCCTGGAATTGAACTCAGGTCTCTCACTTGCAAAGCGAGTGCTCTAACCACTGAGCTACAGGACTCCTTTGTACCGAGAAAAGCTGCCGGGCATTACTGATGCTATCACTGGACAGAAACAGGGCACTATACAAATGCAAGTTGTTTTTTGGGGGAGTAATTATATACAAGATTACTGTACGACACCCTTTTCCTTCCAGCCTTCTCTTCCAACCTCCTCCTCCTCCTCCTCCTCCTTCCTCCCCCAAAACGAAATCATCTCTAAACTGAATTTAATACAAATAAGGAAAAGAGGTCACACATGATGCGCACAAATGTTTTATGTGGGTTCCCAATTAAGAAAGGAGCCACAACGGAATTAAAAAAATACTCGTAATACCAAAGGGTCATGCGTATCAGCGATCTCTTATCAGGGAAAGGGCGTGGTTCTCTGCACCGCAGTGATTAAATTGAACGTACGTTGGCATGTTTTGCACGCGCGAGTCGACTTTCTGAACATCAGCAATATCGTGCTGGCGCTGAACGCTGGATGCTTGGGCCCAGCTTTCAAACTGCGCCCTTCTCTCCGACACGAAGAGCTGGTGTTAGGGAGTCAAGTGTTTCGCAAATCTCTCCCGTGTCCGTAAACAGAAGAGGGGCGAAAAGACATTATTCGGAGTCGGTCGCGTAAACGTGTCGCAAGATCAAGCTTTGGCACGTAACTTAATTACACTGCGTTACTAAAAACAAAAACATCCAGACCTGCTGCGGCACGAACCTGGCCTGTCGAGACAAAACACTGCCAGAAAGCATCGATCGAACAGAGTTCCACGAACTGAAAATCTCCAACTGAATTCAAATGCAATGGTTTGAAGAACGTGGCCGTAGCTGTGCAGTGGAAATGCTGTTCACATGTGGATCAGGAGCCTCTGGTCACAAGACAGCCGCAACCCCCTGGAGTCCTGTAGCTCAGTGGTTAGAGCACTCGCTTTGCAAGCGAGAGACCTGAGTTTAATTCCAGGCGGAGGGCGAAACCTTGGGCAAGTTTCCTTACTCCACACAGAGCCTAATAATAATCCTCCAAAATCAAAACAATAATAAATTGGTCATTTTCAATCTACGACGGTTTGTGGGACATTGCTGTGCGCAATTGGCTGCCGCGTTCGCCCACAACTATACAGTCAATTCACTTTACAGTGTGTTCTGTGAAGCGCTTTGGGACGTCCTCCCGACGTGAAAAGCGCTAAATCAAATGCAAGGATTATTATTAAGGATTATTATTATAACCCCGGTGTATACAAACAGCACAGCAATGTGGCTTTCTAAGTTGCAGTGACCGCCTCGAGAGGTGGGTTTTGATCCATCAACAACAAAATTACATTTGTACAGCACCTTTCACGTCGGGAGGACGTCCCAAGGCCCTGGACAGTCAGAGTTACAGACCCGAGCTGGGGGTCGGGATAGGGGAGGGTGGAGGGCTGGGGGGGTTGGGGGGGGTGGACGGCTGGGGTGGTCAAAAGTAGTCGAAGAGGAGGGTCTTGAAAGAGGAAAGGGAGGGGGAGAGGCGGAGGGACTGCGGGATGGAGTTCCAGAGGGATCGGGCCGATGGTAATTATAATAATAATAATCCTTGCATATGATATAGCGCTTTTCACGTCCTACACA